>NC_037684.1:9226804-9526804 GCF_003255815.1 Theropithecus gelada
CAAAAAAAAAAAAAAAAAAAAAAAAAAAAAAAAAAAATCGAAAAGTTATCCCATAATCCCAGGCTCCAGAGGTGACCATAGGTGGTGTTTTCCAGACTGTTCCATCTGCCTTGATTTTCTGCTAACTGGCCACCATCCTTGTCTCCTCGCGCTCCCGGTCGCTGCAGAACCCCTGCTCTGAGGGACTGCCAAGTCCCAGGAAGTGCAAGACAACTGGAGCCTCTTCTTCTCTGGGCAGGGATTTAAATGTTCTTGGGTAGCCTCGCCAGAGACCTGTGTGGCCCTGCAGTGACTTTCTTTCCAGCCACTTTCCCACGAGCTCAAAGCTTTGGATTCTGTCACTTGCAAAGGGTCAGGCCTGATCTCTTGCCGGTTCTTGAGAAGTAAGACTTCCAGCGCCCCGGGCCAGACTGTGACGACCCAGTCTGCGCCTGGCTCAGGCTCCACAGGCGGCCTTTCCTCAGCTCTGTCTACTGAGACCTGGAGCTCTTGAGCAGAAGATCGGAGAGAGAGGGGCTTGCTGGGCGGGATCCAGGAGTCCTCCTGGCTCTGGGCGCTGGAGTTGGAAGAGAAGGGATAGAGAAACATCTACTCACCAGAATTGTAAAACGGAAAAAGGGTAAAGGGTAGGTACCTAGAGAGGGCAGTTGGAATCAGGATTGGGCTGAATAGGAGTCCCCAAGTGCTACTTATATCCGCCGGGAGCACGGGTTCGAATCCGCCCCCAGGCAGCCAGCTCCTGGTTCCCTCGTCCCCTCGTGCTGCGGCGGGGCCCACTTCGGCCCTCGGATTCCCAGCACAGGCCACACAGGGCAGCAGCGCCTGCCGCACGCACGGGCAGTTCGGGAGGGCTGCGCTTGGCGGAGCCAGGCCCTTCGCCAGCGCCCAATACAAATTTGGTACTACAATTAGGAGAAACACACTGAAATCTGACAGCCCCGTCTAAGACCCGGGCGTGATGAAGTCTGCGGTAGGTGATGAATACAAGGAACAGTTTCTCTTTCCTGTCAGCAAAACGCTCTTTCCAGAGCCTGCCAGGTTTCGCCCCGGTGGCCACACCTACGCCTGGCAGGTGCTGGTCCGAGCCCTTAGCGCCAGCAAAACTAAGGAGGAGGAAGCAACATTCTGAAATTAGTGGGGGAAGGAGGGAGGCGAAAACAGAGGCTTAATTTTCTGCTTTCCCTTCCTTTCAGTGCCCCATCGCCGTACCCCTTGCCCTCCTTCCAGCACAGAGCTGGAGCAGCTGACTGTGTAATTCGAGTAGAAATCGAAAGATTTGGAGGCGCTGGCGGAGAAACCTGCGGAGAGCTCTCCAAGCCTGTGGCGTCCCAGGAAGACTCCGAGGGGGGCCGAGGAGGTTCTGGACGAGGTGGGGGTGGATACCCAGGTCTGCTTCCCTGGGTGAAATAAGAACTGAAAATCTAAAAATAAAATAAAATAAAATAGAAAACACAGAGAAGCAACAAAGCGCTTCCCCTCCTCAGTTCTCCCCAGTTCACCCAAAGTTTACCAAGGCTGTTGTCTTTTCAGGAGTGGGCTTCCCGCTCTACGTAACGATGCGATTGGGCTGTCCCTCTGTCTGTCTCCTGCACGATGCCCCGCCCCGGGAGGTGTCACGTAGCTCAGCTGATATAAGCCCGGGACCCCGCGGGCTCATCTTCTCTGCTCTGGACTTGGGAGGCTCCATTTCCTGCGCCTGGAGGGAGACGCGCTGCAGAGGAGAACCCCGGCGGGTAACGAATCCCCCGCGCTTCTTTGCCCAGGCCTTCCCCAAACCTCCTCCAGTCTGCGCGGGTTCTCCTATGGGGCTGTGGTGAAGGCAAGGTGCGGCGACTGCAGCTCCCCGGGTCTGGGCGCTGCCGGAAGAGCGTCTTTCCCGCTGGGGAGATTTAGTTTGTTGACTCAGGAGCACCTCCAACGACAGCTAGCGGCGAAGGACTCGGGAGCTGGGGAGGCTCGGAACGCGGGGCGAGCTGGGGAGGAGGGAGAGACGCCGACCTAGCACAGCCTAAATCTTGCCAAACCAAGCCTGGCAACATTTCCCCACGGTTCAGGAGCACGAAGGACATCCTCCCGAGGATGAAGATAAATGGGTGTGGCCTGGGGACAAATAGGGCCAATGTCCAGTCTATTACAAGAGGCTTTGTTCCAGAGCCTTGCCTATAAGCCCCTGGCTTGGAACGTCAGTCTTGAAACGGTAACAACGGGGGCAGGCTACTAGGGCAGCCCACGAAGCCCTGTATCCCCCATACAGTGACTAACTAGAGCCCCTGTGGGTTCTGTCCGCAGTGGCTGAGACTAAGGTGTGATTCCGTTTCCCTCTTGCATGTGTCCCGGGAGCCAGAGTTGTAGAAGCCCAAATTCAGGCTCAGGCTCAGGAACCAGATGTGCTGTTGATGCCAAACACTGACACACAGGTGCTTGGAGACAGAGGAAGATTTATTCCATTTGGCCAAAGCGAGAAGGCAAGAGGGCAAGACTCTCGAATCCACCCTAACAAAAATAAGTAGCGGGGAGTTTTTATGCAACTAGGAAGGAAGGGAGGGGGACTTTCAGGGAACCTAGGGGGAAAGTCTATTTCTTAGTCTCAGATTACACCTTGAACCACTGGACTTCCGGGCGTCAGCAGCTGGTCGCAATGCCCTTAAAGGCATTCATTCCTTCTGCAAAATTTTTTATGACTCTGAGGCAATATCCTCCTGCTTGACAAAGAAACGGTGCATCGAAAGTTTATAATTATATTGCTAGAAAAAGGAATATTGGGCAAAAAGCGGGTAGCTAACGTGCAAACAAGCAAGGGCCTCATCAGAATTTTCATGGTTTCGTCACTTAAAATGTTGGGGTGCTGAAATCTCGAGAGTCTCGGTTGTACCAGAAGGGGATCCTTTGGCACTAATGCAGGCAGGAGGGGATGCTTGAGGGAGGATGGGGGAAACTTTTCAATAGTTTCTCCCCCTCCCCTACCAATAGCGGGTGGGAGGGCGGTGGTTTAGAGCCAAGCCTCTAGGACGTGAGAGCAGTGGCTTGAGTTTGTCTGGTCTTGCCCTGTGAGAAGGGGGCGGAGTCAGTGCCTGCCTTTGTAGGGGAAAAAGAAACCGATTCCTAATCTGTTTGTCTGATGGGAAGTGAGAGTCCCTGTGGCAGGATAACAGACAAGCAATTCAGTGTGATAACATCCTGTGTCGGAAACTTTCATTTAAATGTCACAAGAGGCGGGGCACAGTGGCTTATGCCTGTAATCCCGGCACTTTGGGAGGCCAAAGTGGGCGTATCGCGTGAGGTGGGCAGTTCACTTGAGGTCAGGAGTTCGAGACCAGCCTGGCCAAGAGGGTGAAACCCCATCTCTGCAAAAAATAACAAAATTAACTGGGTGTGATGGCACATGCCTGTAATTCCAGCTACTCGGAGCCAGAAGCAGGAGAATTGCTTGAACTCCCCCCACTATAAAAATGTCACGAGACTTAAACTCTTGTTTAAGAAAATAAGCAGTTTTATTATTTCCATGTAAGAGGAAGAAGAGGAAAATGCTGTGGTTGACTCCTGGCCTGATTGTAAAAATTCACAGGTGTTTACAGCAGTCCCACTTTAACCACGGGATATGTCCCAAGACCCTAAGTTGATGCCTGAAACCGGATGCCTGAAACCATGGGTAGCACCAAACTGTGTATCTACTATGTTTTTTTCCTATACTTTCACTGTTTTGCTTAAAGAAAGCACTTAAAGAAAGGCTTTTCTTTGGCATGTCTGAATTGCCAGCATCACTACTCTGGAGATTTGAGGCCATTAAATAAAATAAGGGTTACTTGAATATAAGCAATATTAGAGTCGATCTGATAAGTAAGAAGGCTACCAAGTGACTAAGGGCTAGTAGCATATACAGGGTGAGTACACCAGACAAAGAAATGATTCATGTCCCAGGGTGAGAGGCAGTGGATGGCATGAAATTTCATTAGGCTACTCCGAATGAAACTTGAAACTTATGAATCATTTATTTCTGGAATTTTTAATTTAATATTTTCGGACAAGAGCTTATTGTGGTAACTAAAGCATAGAAAGCCAAACCAAAGACAAGGGAGGACTACTCTACACTATTAGAAAATAGAAATCATTTCCAGTATTATTGTCATGGCAAATTGAATCATATGATATACACTCTTTTATGTCTGGCTTCTGTCACTCAGCATCATTGTTTTCAGATTCAGCTATGTCGTTGTGGGTACCAATAGTTCTTTCCTTTTTGTTATGGTTGAGTGGTCTTCAATTATATGGATAATGATTATTGGCTTCTTCATTCATCTGCTGATGGGCATTTGGATTGTTTCCAGTTTATAGCTTTCACAAATAAAAATGTTATGAACATTCATGTACAAGTCTTTGTATGGACATATGCCTATTTTTTTTCCTCTTGGGTAAACACTTTAGTGTGGAATGGCTGGGTCAAAATGCAAGCATATGCAGAACTTCTTAAGAAACTGCCAAATTATTTTCCAAAATGGTCATACCCCTTTAGATCCCTACCAGGAGTTTATGAGGATGCCCATTCCTTCACATCTTCACCAATAACTAGTATGGTTCGTCATTTTAGCCATTCTAATAGATGAATAGATGTGTAAAACTGAAGTTTTAATAGGCATTTCCCTGATGACTAATGATGTTGAGCGTGATTCAATGTGCTTATTTGTATCCATATTCTTCTTTGGTAAATTGTCTATTCAAGTCTTTTATTCATTTTTAAATTCGGGTTTTTTAATCATTACTTTTTGAGTGTTCTGTATGTAATCTGTGTCCAAGTTCTTTATCAGTTATGTAATTTGCAAATATCTTCTTCCAGTCAGGGGCTTATATTTTCTTTTTTTTCTTAAACTTTTATTTTAAGTTCAGGGGTACTTGTGCCGGACGTGCAGGTTTGTTACATAGGTAAATGTGTTGCCATGGTGGTTTGCTGCACAGATCATCCCATCGCCTAGATATTAAGCCCAGCATCCATTAGCACCATCCTGATGCTCTCGCTCCTTCTATTGCCCCCTCCTCTGATGGGCTGGGGCTTATATTTTCATTCTCTTAATAGTGTCTTTCAGAAAGAGAAGTTCTTAAAGTCCAATATATCATTTAGAAAAAATTTATTGTGCATCTAGGGCGGGTGCAGTGGCTCATGCCTATAAACTCAGCACTGGGAGGCTGAGGCAGGGAGATCACTTGAGGTCAGGAGTTTGAGACCAGCCCGGTCAACATGGTGAAATGCCATCTATACTAAAATTACAAAATTTACCCAGGTGGGGTGGCAGCGGGCACCTAATCCCAGCTACTCGAGAGTCTGAGGCAGGAGAATTGCTTGAACCCAAGAGGCGGAGATTCCAGTGACCGAAATAGCGCCGCTGTACTCCAGCCTGGGCAGCAGAGGGAGACTCCATCTCAAAAAAAAAAAAATTCTTTTGTTCATCTAACGTCATCTTTAAGAATTGTTTGCCTAACCCAAGGCAAAAATATTTTCTCTTATATTTTTCTCTAGAAATTTTATATAAACTCTGGCCAGGACATATACAAAAATAGAACTCTGACCCACAACTGCTGCAGTAACTAGCCTGGGAAGCCGAAACACAGCTTCTGCAGCAGTTGACTGGTAGTGGTCAGGACCTGGTCAATAACTGACAGCTTCCTTAATTTTTGCTCCAGATTCCAACTTAGGACCAGTCAGAGAAAGCCAAATATGTTCCCCAAGCTAATCATACAGGATGTTCATTTCTGATTAGCCTGCTTCCAGCTTCCCTATGACAACACCCTTGAATCATACCATACCTGAGCATTCCCTTTTTGTCACTATCAGTCTTTCTTTCCCCTGCCTGTCTTTGAGGCTCTGACGAATGTGAGTGATGATGGCGACTGACTCCCTCGTTATAGTGAGCTCTGAATAAACAGCCTCTGCTTGTTCTCATCCAGGCAGACTTCATTAATGTCTTTAGTTTCTTTGGAGGTTCCACCAAGATACCATCTGCACTGCCCACTGTGTGGACTCCCATTTTCAAACAGGATGGCTGCTACAGAGGCATCTTGCACCTTGCAGTGAGTGGCTTGTTGAGTTTGCACTGATGTGATAAGTCAGCACTGGCTCTGAATGTCTCTTTGTGTTGAGTTCCTCAGCTACTTATTCAGCTACTTATTCTCGTTTGATACCTGGGTTTTGTTATTGGTGTCCATTTATTTGGCGCCCTAGGTGGAATCAGGCCATTCTCTTTCACCTTTTTTGGCTCTCTTTTGTGTGTGTTTGTGTTGTGCTGTTTAAAAATGGTTTGTCTGGAGGCCGGGCGCGGTGGCTCAAGCCTGTAATCCCAGCACCTTGGGAGGCCGAGACGGGCGGATCATGAGGTCAGGAGATCGAGACCATCTTGGCTAACACAGTGAAACCCCGTCTCTACTAAAAAATACAAAAAACTAGCCGGGCGAGGTGGCGGGCACCTGTAGTCCCAGCTACTCGGGAGGCTGAGGCAGGAGAATGGCGCAAACCCGGGAGGCGGAGCTTGCAGTGAGCTGAGATCCGGCCACTGCACTCCAGCCCGGGCGACAGCGCGAGACTCCGTCTCAAAAAAAAAAAAAAAAAAAAAATGGTTTGTCTGAAGAAGGAGAATGATAGGGTCGGACACAGGCATAGGTCCTATAAGCCTGTTCAAGCTCGCTTCACAGTCCAGTGAGTTTGTGGTTCTCCCTGAACCCACGTCCATGTGAACAAATTTTATTGTGGAGTCACCAATAAAACCAGCTCAGGTTCTCCTTCTGTCTTGCGTTTTTGTCCTGAGAGCTTCACTTTGGTCCACAGGGAGTGCTCTCTCTGGTTTTCTGCCTACTCTGGGGCAGACCATTGTCTGGTCTGTGTTAGGAGGTGGCCAACTGTAAGGTTGGGGACCTGAGACGCAAAATGCACAAGAATTATACTCCTACTGATGGCCAATAGCTCTCATGGGGTCTTCTAAGTCTGCATACCCTCCTCACCTAGGAGAAACTGTTTCTTCTTTGTGCAATACTAACTCATGCACCTACTTTCCTACCTTCCTAATGGCATGACTCCAAGGATGATTTGGGCCTTTACTGGCTACTTTGGGGAACATTTGACTTGAACAAAATTGTTCATTTGACATGCACCTTAGAAAAGCAGGAGTAAGATTTCTCAGGATCAATGGGGCTGCAGTTTTTTTGTTGGTAGGCAGAGGCCTCCAAATGAAATTCTGATCAAAAATTTCATCATTGAAAGATTCTTTGCCCAAAGCCAATGGGAAATTTGACAAACTTAAGCAACAATGAACTAGACTAATTTCCCTAGTAAATACTTCTTTTTCTTGTCTTCCAGTTGCCTCCCTGTATCCAGCTCTCTCTCTTCCCCCTTGTCCTTCTATTAGGTTGGTGCAAGAGTAATTGCGATTTTTGCCATTACTTTCAATAATCTCTCTCCTGTACTTCAGTCAACTGCTCACTTCTCTTCCCCTTTTTCAGACCCCCTCCCTTTGCCCAATAACTCTCGTAAAACTCCAAAATTCCAGTTGCTTCTGAATATCCATCCCTCTCTTTAAGCCAGGTATGCAGGCATCTGTAGAATTTAAACCTTGGATCCGAACTGAATTAAGAATCATACTTAAAGTTTGTTTCCCTAAACCCAGACAAGACCAGCAAAAATTCATAAAAGAATTTAGAATTCTTCTAGGTACATATGACGTAGGGTTACCTAACCTCTATCAACGTGTACACATGTTGGTCAGAAGCTAAGGTGTTAAATCCTGGAGGGCAAAAGCTAATTGGACAGACTCAGAAAGGGACCCACAGTATCCCTCTTTCCAGTAAATCTGAGGGTTTAAGGAAAAGGATCCAAAAAGTAAGGCAAAGTCTCCTAAAAGCCATACCCCAAACATTTATAATAAAAATCCATCGGACCATGCAAACAAAAAAATAAAGCCATCGGACTTTTTCAGGATAGACTAGGAAATACCTTCCAACACATCAGTTAAAGAAGGTGGTAAAAAGCAGCCCTTTCATCTCATTTTGTCAGTGGAGTTAATTATGAAATTGGAGACTTAATTCTAAAACAGAAATTAGAATGGAAAACAACCCCTTTTTCTGAATTGTAACACCTGGCAGAACATTTTGAAAGAGCTTTAGAACTAAAATGAGACAGGACTCGAAATAAACTTGTGGTTCACTTCCCAATCAACCACCTATTGACAAGGACACTTACAGATATTGTAAACAGAATCAAGACAAATAAAAATCCATCAGTTCAGATCAACGAGGGTGCTCAGAAGAAGGAGAAACTACCCAATAGTCTGCCTTTCCCTAAACACTCAAGATGATTTAACTATAAATACAGGTGGCCAAACTCATCAATTTCTGGATTTCTGGTAAACATGGTGCTACTCTTTCTAAGTTAAACCCTGTCCCTTTTGCTCAATCTCTTCCTCTGAGTAAACATACCACACAGGTGGTAGGTCTTTCAAATAACCCACATATAAGCCACATATTTATTCCATCTCCTAGCCCTCAACTGTAGCCCTTAGTCCTTGACTGAAAAGCATTCCTTCCTGCTCTTTGATACCATGCCAAATTTAATAGAGACTTAATTTGCAAATGGAACTGTAATATGTGCTGATGTTTCAGAGACTTCTCTATTCATAATCAAGTTGCACCTGCTCTGAATACACCTTTGCTTTCTCTATTATATTTGACGCGTATTCCAAATAAACATCTTGACACCAAACCTGACAGTGTAAGGGGCTAAAAATTCCACTCACATAGGACGAATAATTGGAGCAGCAAAATAATAAGCAGAACTTACTAAATTCAGACAGATCCTGTAAAACGATTACTCAAACTTCCTCAATATCCACTGAAGTGAGAAGCAAAGGAAGGACTCGAAGGCCTTATATGCAAAGGTCCTCTTATATCTCCTAGTAACACTCCTGTCCTGCCAGCAAAGAAACCAAGTAGATGGAGATACTGATTTAAGACTTCAGAACCGTCAACAAAATTGTCATTTCTTTTTTCCTAGTAGTGCCTAACTCACACACCATCTGTCATCAATTCTACCTGAAGTCACTTGCTTTACTGTAGTAGAAATTTTCTCTACCTTTTTCAGGGCACCTTTAGACAAAGACAGTCAATACTTTCCTACCTTTGCCTTAGGAAGGACAATGGTATAACTGGACAGTCATGCTCCAGAGATTCATTGAAGCCCCTGTTTTTGTCCAAATGCTCAATCAAGAGTTAAAAGATATAAGTTTTCCCTTGTGATTCAGTTCTGATACAATATAAAAATGATCTCCTACTTTGTTCAGAGAACAAGGAAGTCTGTTAAAAAGATTCCATTTACTTGCTCTCACCCTTAGTAGAAAAGGGACATAAAATTTTTAAGGCTAAGTTACAATTTTACCAAAACACAATTCACTATTTGAGGTAAACTTGTCTAAGGAGGGATAAATATTCTCTCCTGATAGACTAAAGATTATCCAAAGTTATTGTAAATCCCTCACAAAATGACAGATGGAGGATTTCTAGGTTTAACTGGATATTGAAGACAATAGGTGCCAAAGTTTTCTGAAATTGGAGCACCTCTTTACAGATTGACTGTCTTCAGTGAGGGATTCTCTCCTTTGAAAGTCCAAACATAAAGACCTCCTGGAACCTGAAATCAGTTCTTCAACAGCCTCCTTCCCAAAGCACCCCAACTGTAGACAGCCATTTTTTTTCTATTTGTGCAAGAGCGATCTAGACACGCCCTTGGGCCTTTAACTTCATGGAAACCATTAAAACCCCGTTATTTATTGTAGCCTCACTCTTGACCTGTTTAAAAGGCTTATTTCTCTTGTTTTAGGTCATTAGCTGTCACTGGAAAACTTGATGATGCTTCTGCCACACTAGCTCTGGGCTCACTCCTCGCCTGACCTCATGGTTTCTCATGCAGCACAGACATTCCATTTTTTTTTTTTTTTTTTTTTTTTTTGAGACAGAGTCTCACTCTGTCACCCACGCTGGAGTGCAGTGGCATGATCTCGGCTCACTGCAACCTCCACCTCCCAGGTTCAAGTGGTTCTCCTGCCTCAGCCTCCCGAGTGGCTGGGATTACAGGCGCGTACCACCACGCCCAGCTAATTTTGTAATTTATTTTTAGCAGAAACAGGGTTTCACCATGTTGGCCAGGCTGGTCTCAAACTCCTGCCCTCAGGTGATCCACCCATGAAAAAATCTGGTTGAATCTTTACTCTGATAATCTTTGGTGCTCTCAAAATGGCCACTTGCTGGCACCAAATTATTTAAAATGGATATTAGCTAAATTTCTACATGAAATTACTCGTTATGATATAGACAAATTGATCACTGTCTTAAATCAACATCCGTGGGAAAACTAAAAAGACAGCTGAGCAGTGGGGCATGGTGGCTTATACCTGTAATCCCAGCACTTTAAGAGGCTGAGACAGGAGGTTTGCTTGAGGTCATGAGTTTGAGACCAGCCTAGGCAACATTGTAAGACCCTGTCTGTATAAAAAAATTTAAAAATTAGCTGTGCATTGTGGCACATTCCTGTAGTCCTAGCTACTTGGGAGGCTAAGGCAAGAGGATAGCTTGAGCCTAGGAGTTCAAGGCTGCAGTGAGCCATGACTGCACTCCAGCCTGGGTGACAGAGTGAAACCCTGTCTCTAAAAAACCCAAAAACCAAAAAGGACAGCTGAGGCTATTTTCAGGTTGTGTGTCACCTGTCAACAACATAATACTAGAAAAATTCTAATGTCACTTTTTGTTTCTCTATATAGTGTGCCTTTTTCCTCTGGATGCTTTGAAGATTTTTTTTCTGTATCACTGGTTTTGAACAACTTAATTATGATGTTCCTCAGTATGTTTTTTGTTTTGTTTTGTTTTGTTTTGTTTTCACATTTCTTGTGCTTAAGGTTTGTGGAACATCTTAGATCTTGATTTTTTTCTAGTGTTCATCAAATTTTCTTCAAAAATATTTTAGTTGTTTCAGACAGGAGAGTAGCCTAGTCCCTAGTACTCTATTCTGACTGGAAGTGGAAGTCTCATGAATATAGTTTGGAAAATCACAGTTCCTTAGACACAGTAAGGAATGGCCTCGCCCTCTCCCACTTCTCCTGCTTGCCAGGAGCCTCTTGTGTCTCTGGCTTTTTCTTCTGGCATTTGTTTCTGTATTTCTAAACAGCATGCTTATTTTCTCCGTTCTCCCTCCTACCCTCTCTTATTTTAGATATTGTCTTAGTCCATTTGGGCTGCTGTAACAAAATGCCACGGACTGGGCGGCTTATAAACTACAAAAATTTACTGCCCACAGTTCTGGCGGCTGGGAAGTCCAAGGTGCTGAGAGATTCAGTATCTGGAGAGGGCCCTCATAGATGGTGCCTTCTCACTGGGTCCTCGAATGGTAGGGGGGCATATATGCTCCCTTGGACCTCTTTCACAAGGGCACTAGTCTCACTTATGAGGGTACATCCTCGTGACCTAATCAGCTTCCAATGGCCCCACCTCCTAATACCATCTCCTTCGGGGTTAGGATTTGAACAATGAACTTTAGGGAGTTACAAACATTCAGACCACAGAAGATATTGTTTGTTTCTGTAAGATGACTGTATATTTCCCTCTCTCTGTCTCCCTTTCTCTCTCTCTCTCTCTCTCTCTCTAATCTTTGGAGACAGGGTCTCACTCTATCACCTAGGCTGGAGTGCAGTGGTATGATCTTGGCTCACTGCAGCCTCAATCCACTGGGCTCAGGAGATCCTCCCACCTCAGCTTCCCAAGTAGGTAGGACTACAGGTGCATACCACCATGCTTGGTATTTTGGTTTTTGAAGAGATGGGGACCCATTATCTCATTATGTTGCCCAGGCTCCTGGCCTCTAGCAATCCTCCCACCTTGGCCTCCCAAAATGGGGGAATTACAGGTGTGAGCCACTGAGCCTGGCCTAAGTATAGCTAACATCTTTTTTTTTTTTTTTTTTTTTTTTTAGATGGAGTCTCACTCTGTAACCCAGGCTGGAGTGCAGTGGCATGATCTCAGCTCACTGCAGTCTCCAGCTCCTGGGCTCAAGTGATTCTCATGCCTCAGCCTCTTGAGTAGCTGGTACTACAGCCGTGTGCCACCATACCTGGCTAATTTTTGTGTTTTTAATAGAGATGGGATGTCACCATGTTGGCCACGCTGGTCTCGAACTCCTAACCTCAGGTGATCCACCCATTTTGTCTTCCCAAAATGCTGGGATTACAAGCATGAGCCACTGCACCTGGCCAACACTTCTTATCCTATGCCTTCCTTCTCCACATCCTGCCAATACAACTGTATCTTATATCATCATTTTTTATCAGAACAATATTCAGGGCTTATATTATCATGACTAGGACTTAATTTACAATGGTGCCAAATAATGCTTTATGGTTATCTTTTATTTACTATACTGCTTTTGTATTTGCCTATTTTCCTAAGTGCCTATGACCAATTCATCCCCTACTCTCCACCCTTTCAGTTTACTAACTGATTAAGTGATCTGTCAATTGCATGGTCTTAGGCGCTGTCCACCGAAGCCTACTGCTCTGTTGTGTAGTTTTCCTGGTGATCTATAGCCCTGCTGTACCGCTGTCATTCCCGGACCTCCCTTCACAAACAGCCAGGGAATTTTTAAACCTCCTTTCCTTGTTGAGTCTCTTGTTTCCTGCATCCAGTTTTCTGAGGGAAGAAATGCAGGGGGCAGGGCAAGGACACTGTCCAGATAGTGCGAAATCTGAAATCTCAGTTCACGGTGCCAACTCTTATGACAGAGGGTTCTGTAACCATGCATGAGTCACTGGTTTTCTTCCTACTTCAGAGAACTTCAAATTTTGCTGGCAATGCCCAGCATCCGTCACTGCAGGCATTCTATTTTGGTGTCATCAACTTCCCTGCTCAGGTTTTCACTGCACTTGGCATTCCTTCTGCACATATATCGAGGTTTAAAGTTCTGAATTTCGGCCGGGCGTGGTGGCTCATGCCTGTAATCCCAGCTATTTGGGAGGCTGAAGCGGGTGGATCACCTGAAATCAGGAGTTCGAGACAGCCTGGCTAACATGGCAAAACCCTGTCTCTACTAAAAATACAAAAATTAGCTGGGCATGGTGGCTTGCGCCTGTAGTCCCAGCTACTCGGAAGGCTGAGGAAGGAGAATCACTTGAACCCAGGAGGCAGAGGCTGCAGTGAGCCGAGATCGCGCCACTGCACTCCAGCCTGGGCAATAGAGCGAGGCTCTGTCTCAAAAAAATAAAAATAAATAGATAAATAAATTTCTGGATTTTAAAACACTCACTGTTGTTTTCAATAGTCTATGGGGGTGAAGGAGGGACAGACATCTTTCTTGGGATTCTTACGTTGGAATCTCCTGTTATTCTTCTAATTAGAAAAAGGATTAATTATGTTAAAAAAGACAAATCTTATTGTTAATCGCTCTGCAAACCAACAACACAAAAATATTTAGAGAAAAGTGCTGAAGGAAATGCATTAGAAATGCTATATCTTTAAATGGTGAGTTTATAAGTGTTCTTTTTCTTCAGTTCTGCCTTTAGGTTTCTTTTGTTTTTTTGGACATGGAGCACATATTACATTTACTGCTGGGAAATATGTAAGTTGGAATAAAAACAATGTAGAAAACACTGAATCTGCTTTTAGAAAACGACTTCTATGGCGTGTGTGTGTGTGTGTGTGTGTATGTCTGCATACGTGTGCGTAGGCATGGGTATTTTAGCAGAATCTGATCTAATCTGTGTGTCTGTCAGAGTTAGGAGGTAGCGCCCTAGGGCTTTAACTAGAGATGAAAAGGCATACATGGAACAATGGATGGAGTCCTGCAGGGGACCATTGTCTGCCTGAGCAGAAAGTTTGTACTTGTGTAACAATGGCTGGGGAAAAAATGAAAACTCATTTCATTTTGGGATAATTTTATTGTAAAGTATATCACACGTACAACAGAGAATATAACTTTATTGCATAGTTAAAAATAATATTAAAATGAACACACATGTATTCACCCCAATTAAGAAATACATTTCTAGAAGCTAAGAAGCTTCCTGTATATTTCGCCCCTATTTCTGTCTCCCTAATTCCATCCTCTTCCTCCCCAACCAGAGGTAGCCACTATTTTGAATGTCATGTCTATTATTTCCTTACTTTTCTTTATGATACTACTACCTATATATGTCTCCCTAAATAATATACTATTTAGTTTTACCTGTTTTTGAACTTCATGTAAATGGAATCATAATAGATGTGTTCTGTGGTTTGTGTATTTTTTACGACATTGTATTCTTAGAGTTCTTTCAAAATAGTGCATATAGGCCAGGCGCAGTGGCTCACGCCTGTAATCCCAGCACTTTGGGAGGCCAAGGCAGGCAGATCACTGGTTAGGAGTTCAAGACCAGCCTGGCAAACATGGTGAAACCCATCTCTGCTAAAAATACAAAAATTAGCCGAGCATGGTGGCAGGCACCTGTAGTCCCAGATCCTCGGGAGGCTGAGGCAGGAGAATCTCTTGAACCCAGGAAGCGGAGTTTGCAGTGAGCTGAGATCACGCCACTGCACTCCAACCCAGACAACAAGAGCTAGACTCCGTCTCAAAAAAACAAAAAACAAAATAGGGCCTGTTTTAGTGAAAGTGAATGTCATTTTCCATACTGAGAATGACCTTATCAACATTTATTTCCAATTTTTTGCTATTTTGAACAGCAATGCTTTGAAAATTCTTGTTCATCTCTCCAGGATATCTGCTTTTTTTTTTCTATTTTAATCTCACAAAACACTACCAGGTTGGTTCCTTTAAACCTGTTTCAGAGTATATGAAAATAGGTTAAAACAATTTTCCCAAAGACATAAAGCTGGCAAATACTGGGAGTTTGAACTCAGGTTTTCCTCATTCCACAGCCCAAGCGATTTACTATTACAAGGTGCCACCTTCCTTTTAGTGATTGCCTTGTGGCACAGCTACATGAAATTGTGGATACTGAGGTCAATCAGGTCATAAAAAGCCTCTTTTGATCTGATTTCATGCTTATCAAGCAACCTTCTGAAATCTGGCTTCACATACTTTACACCAGGGGTCCCCAACCCCCCGGCCGTGGACCAGTACCTGTCTGTGTCCTGTTAGGAACCGGGCTGAACAGCAGGAGGTGAGTGTGAGTGAGCATTATCGCCTGAGCTTTGCCTCCTGTCATATCAGCGGTGGCATTAGGTTCTTATAGGAGCATGAACCCTATTGTGAACTGTGCATGTGAGGGATCTAGGCTGCGTGCTCCTTATGAGGATCTAATGCCTGATGATCTGAGGTAGAACAGTGCCATCCTGAAACCATCCCCTCACCAACCCCCAACCCCCGTCTGTGAAAAAATTGTCTTCCATGAAACTGATCCTGGGGACCACTGCTCTGCATCTACAGGAAAGAATGAGAAGCTTCGAAATAAATGCCTGAGCTCCCCGATAGTTACATTTCCCACTGAACAGTAATCAAGTAATCACTGTGGCTCAGCTATTTCTATTTTGAGTTTGGGGTACGAAATCACCTTCCCTCAGAAGGGAACTTCGGGGTTCTAAAAAGATTAATTTTGTGGTCCTGAAATGTCTAAGACTAGGTCTTGGATACAGTTAATTTCACCAAGGACCTGCCATTCCAGTGGCAATTCTTGGCAGCTGGGGCAGGTGGCTTTTCCTGGTAACACCCCAACAAAAACTTGAGCTCTTTTGCAGGTGGCTTTTCCTGGTAACACCCCAACAAAAACTTGAGCTCTTTTGCCAATGTTTACACTGTGTACTCATGATTTATTATCTACTGGATCTCAGATCCTTTGCTCTCACTGGAGTAAACACTTTTTTTTTTTTTTTTTTTTTTTTTTTTTTTTTTTGGCAGCAGTGCCTGATGTCTTGTAGAGTTACTCTGGAGCAAGCTGAATAACTGCATCCTGGTGCTGAGATGTTGGGCTCAGTCTTGCCTATGCCCCTTCTCACTGAAAATGCCCCTGCTCACAGAAACACAGCTAGGATGTATATATATGATTTTTTTTTTCACAAGATGGAAACCATTTGGATTAGGGGAAGCTAACATCATTGCTATGTATCTGTTCCATAGCAACAAGACAGATTTTTAACTCAATCAGATGTGTCCCCTCCTGATATTAGGCTATAAAATAATCTGAAAATTGCCAAGGTCTCAGGGAGAGGAGAAAGACAAAACATCAAGAAAAACAATAAATATTAGCACACCCCAGAGATACTTCTGATGACAAAAGCTTTCTCATTGCTTCCCAGTTCCAGTCCACAAATATCAATGTAAAATTTTCTGTTTTCTGCAACTGACCTGTGAGACTCTGCCACTTTGAGAACTTGGCAGAAAGTTACTAAATACACAGCATAAAGATAACCTGTTGGTCATTTCTGTGGGGGCGGTGTGCTTCCAGCAGACTCAGTTCCTCAACTCCCCTTACAAATTCATGTATAAATCTGACCTCCAGCTATGTGGGAATTGCATTCATCCATTTTCACACTGCTGTTAAAGACGAACCTGAGACTAATTTATAAAGAAAAAGAGCTTTAATGAACTCACAGTTCCACATGGCTGGGGAGGCCTGACAATCACGACGGAAGGTGAAAGCCACGTCTTACGTGGAGGCAGGCAAGAAAGAAATGAAAGCCAAGTGAAAGGGGAAACCCTTTATGAAACCATCAGATCTCGTGAGACTTATTCACTACCACGAGAACAAAATGGGGGAAATGCCCACCATGGCTCAATTATCTCCCACTGGGTTCCTCCTACAACACATAGGAATTATGGGAGCTACAGTTCCAGATGAGATTTGGGTGGGAACACAGTCAAATCATATCACGAATAAATGAATGGACCAACCTCAGCAGGATGGCCTTAACCTGTTGATTTTCCTGCCTCTCCTATTCTTGTCCTGTTCTAATGGTTCTATCTTTCTGTTTTTCAGGAGAACATTTCAGAATAGGAATAGGCCAAGTGCTGAGAAGATGAGTCTTAGGATTGATTCGAATACAAACTTTCCGGAGTGTGTTGTAGATGCAGGAAAAGTCATCCTTGGGACTTGGCGGAGGCAGGAGATGGACCCTCGCCTGCGGGAGAAACAGAATGAAATCATCCTGCAAGCAGTATGTGCTCTGCTGAATTCTGGTGGGGGCATAATCAAGGCTGAGATTGAGAACAAAGGCTACAATTATGAAAGTCATGGAGTAGGATTGGATGTGCCTCCAAGTTTCAGAAGCCATTTAGATGAGATGCAGCAGGAAAACCACTTTTTGATTTTTGTGAAATCATGGAACACAGAGGCTGGTGTGCCACTTGCTACCTTATGCTCCAATTTGTACCACAGACAGAGAACATCCACCGATGTCATGGATTCTCAGGAAGCTCTGGCATTCCTCAAACGGAGGACTCAGACTCTTACGAATATTAATGTTTCCAATTCATTAAGTCCACAGGCAGCTCAGAGTAGTGTACAATATGAAGGTAACACAAAGGCCTTAGCTGCTGCTTTATTTGATAGAAAGCGGCTTCAGTATCTGGAAAAACTCAACTTCCCTGAGTCCAAACATGTTGAATTTGTAATGTTCTCAACAGACGTGTCGCACTGTGTTAAAGACAGACTTCCGAAGTGTGTTTCTGCGTTTGCAAATACCGAAGGAGGATATGTATTTTTTGGTGTGCACGATGGGACTTGTCAAGTGATCGGATGTGAAAAAGAGAAAATAGACCTTACGAGCTTGAGGGCTTCTATTGATGGCTGTATTAAGAAGCTACCTGTCCATCATTTCTGCACACAGAGGCCTGAGATACAGTATGTCCTTAACTTCCTTGAAGTGCATGATAAGGGGGCCCTTCGTGGATATGTCTGTGCAATCAAGGTGGAGCAATTCTGCTGTGCGGTGTTTGCCAAAGCGCCTAGTTCCTGGCAGGTGAAGGACAACCGTGTGAGACAATTGCCCACAAGAGAATGGACTGCTTGGATGATGGAAGCCGACCCAGGTTAGGGAGAAATATCCAAAATGGTTGTAATGTTTGCTGGCAGCAAGGCAGGGCAGATCAGAGAGGAAAGAGAGACATGGTATTCCTTGGCATCTGGGGAAAGAGATTTACTCTCTGAGTTGCAATTGTCTGACTTATTAATCCCTGTAGATGCAGTTCATGGATTATTGCCCTTCCTTTTTTCTGCCATCTTAATTAGTCTTCATTCAATAGATGCCCTGGCTAGTAGCCCCATTAAAGGCTGGTGCAGGGGGCTGTTTGACCTAGTTATTTCAATTTTCACATCCTTTCTTATGTACATATTCAAGCCTCTTCTCTTATTTTTCTATTATGAGCTTGCATTTAATTAGTCAGGAAATTTCTTTTTTTCACATGTACAGATGTGTCCCCTTTAATTTACTGCCACTTTCCTCTGACTTTCCCTTTTTTTTTTTTTATTATACTTTAAGTTCTAGGGTACATGTGCATAACGTGCAGGTTTGTTACATATGTATACTTGTGCCATGTTGGTGTGCTGCACCCATCACCTCATCAGCACCCATCAACTCGTCATTTACATGGGGGGAGGGATTCCATTGGGAGTTATACCTGACTTTCCCTTCTTAAATATTCGCCCTTTCTCACTGCCCACTTCCCTTTTTTGGACCAAAACATGACCAAATCATGGCTTTCGCTCTGTTTTCCCATTTTTTCCTTTGGGGAGCCAGTACGTGATAAGCCAGAGGATGGTTGGTGACACGCATCTACTCTGGAAAAGGAAAGCCTGAGATAAAATTAGACAAGAGAAAACCAATAGTAACTTCTTCAAAAGTCCAGAAAAAACAAAGTCCACTTCAGAATCTGCTTGGATATTTATATCCATTGGCCTTTGCATCTTCTCATCATTTGTCTTTTAAAAATAGCATTCTGAAAATATAAAAACAGGCTGGGTATGGTGGCTCATGCCTATAATCCCAGCACTTTGGGAGTCCGAGGGGGGCAGATCACCTGAGGTCAGGAGTTCGAGACCAGCCTGGCCAACATGGTGAAACTCCGTCTCTATCAAAAATACAAAAAATTAGCTGGATGTGGTGATGCACGCTTGTAATCCCAGCTACTCAGGAGGATCACTTGAACCTGAGAGACGGAGGTTGCAGAGAGCTGAGACCATGCCACTGCACTCCAGCCTGGGCAACAGAGTGAGACTGTCTCAAAATATAAATAAATAAATAATAGAAATATAGTTTCGTTTTGACATAATAAAATTAAAAAGTGTTGCTTCATGCTAGATTTTTTCCTTCAAAAACCTCAGTAGGCTTTCCTGAGCTCACCCAAGATGTAAAGGCAAGTATCTGTGGGCCGTGGCTTGAGTTGTAAGACTAGGTGAAAGACTTTGCAGCACAGTTCAGCTGTAAGTTGGGGTCTGCCTTTTTGCATATTGAATCCTTGGTTCTTGTTTCCTAAGATCTTTCCAGGTGTCCTGAGATGGTCCTTGCGTTGAGTTTGTCATCTGCCACACCCCGCAGCAAGACCGTGTGCATTCATAAGAATTTGGAACGTCTGAAAGAGCAGCAGAAACGCTACTTTCCAGGTAATTGGCCATCTCTGGTTGCTTTGGAATATGTTGATTGTTCATTCATATAAAAAATTGACTCCTACTTTATATTATATACGGAATCAATTCCAGAGGTTTAAGGACTTAAATATGAAAGCCAAACCTTTAAAACTGTCAGTAGAAAATATATATGAGTAATTATATCATTGGGGTAGGAAAGGATTTCCTAAACCAGACACAAAAGGATCAAACTTAAACAAAAAGATTGATAAATGTTACTACATTAAAATTAAGAGCTGTTCCTCCAAATATACCTTAAAGAAAGTGAAAAGACTGGGCACAGTGGTTCATACCTATAATCCCAGCACTTGGGTGAGGTGTGGAATTGCTTAAGTCCAGGAGTTTGAGACCAGCCTGGACAACATAGCAAGACCCCGTCTCTACAAAGTAGCGGCACTCTACTATGCCCGGCTAATTTTTTAACTTTTGTAGAGATGGAGTCTCCCTGTGTTGCCCAGGTTGGTTTCAAACTCCTGGACTCAAGCAATCCTTCCACCTGAGCTTCCCAAAGTGCTGGGAATACAGGCATGAGCCACTATGCCCAGCCACCAGTCTTTTTTTTTTTTTTTTTTTTGAGATAAAGTTTCATTCTTGTTGCCCAGGCTGGAGTGCAATGGTGAAACCTTGGCTCACTGCAATCTCCACCTCCCGGGTTCAAGCGGTTCTTCTGCCTCAGCCTCCCAGGTAGCTGGAATTAGAGGTGCATGCCACCACACCCAGCTATTTTTTTTTTCATTTTTAGTAGAGACGGGGTTTCACCATATCGGCCAGGCTGGTCTTAAACTTCCGACGTCAGGTAATATACCCACCTCAGCCTCCCAAAGTGCTGGGATTACAGGTATGAGCCACAGCACCCAGCCCAGTCATTTTTTTGATGGACTTTTATATGACGTTTAATTTCTTCATTTTTAAACATTGCTACAGTATACATTTTACCATAATATACCTGAGGTGTTCTTTAAGGATAAATTCCAAGTGGTGGCCGGGCACAGTGGCTCAGGCCTGTAATCCCAGCACTTTGGGAGGCCGAGGCAGGTGGATCACAAGGTCAGGAGATCAAGACCATCCTGGCTAATAGAGTGAAACCCCTTCTGTACTAAAAATACAAAAAATTAGCTGGGCGTGGTGGTATGCACCTGTGGTCCCAGCTCCTCAGGAGGTTGAAGAAAGAGAATCTCTTTAACCCGGTAGGCGGAGGTTGCAGTGAGCCGAGATTGTGCCACTGCACTCCAGCCTGGGCGACAGAGCGAGACTCCATCTCAAAAAAGAAAAGAAAAGAAAAGAAAAAAATTCCAAATAGTATAATTGCTTGTAAATTTAGATGGATATCGCCAGATTGTAATCCAAAACATATATCCAAATACACTTTCACCAACATGATATTATCATGGCATTTCTCTTCTGGAAGAAGCTTAGAATCATTTTATCCTACCAGAAAGAAAAAGAGAGATGGCCGGGTGAGGTGGCTCACACATGTAATCCCGGCACTTTAGGAGACCAAGGTGGGAGGATCACTTGAGCCCAGGAGTTTTAAGACCAGCCTAGGCAACATGGTGAAACTCTGTCTCTACAAAGAAATACAAAAATTAGCTGGATATGGTGGCATGTACTTGTAGTCCCAGCTACCTGGAAAACTGAGGTGGGAGAATCACCTGAGCTCAGGAAGTAGAGGCTGCAGTGAGCCATGATCATACCATTGTACCCCAGTTTAGGTGACAGAGCAAGACCACGTCCCTCCCCCCGCCAAAAAAGAGTCTCCATGCTGTCCCTTTTTAGCCAAACACTCCCCAAATCCCTAACCTCTGGCATCCGTAAGTGAAACCATACAGTACGTAATCTTGCCAGGTGTTAAGATGGCACTCTAATGCCTTCCTCCCCATCCTCGTTTTTACCTCTTTGCTTCACACTTTGGATGTCAGCAACACAAACTGCTTGGAGTGAGTGACCTGAATGGACTTTGCTTTTTTTTTTTTGTTTTGAGACAGGATCTCACTCTGTTGCGCAGGCTGGAGTGCAGTGGTGTGACCTCAGCTCACCGCAATCTCCGCCTCCTGGGTTCAAGTGATTCTCGTGCCTCAGCCCCCCGAGCAGCTGGGATTACAGGCACGCACCACCATGCCTGGCTAATTTTTGTATTTTTTGTAGAGATGGGGTTTCACCATGTTGGCCAGGCTGGTCTTGAACTCCTGGGCTTAAGTGATCCAACTGCCTCGGCCTCCCAGAGTGCTGGGATCACAGGCATGCGCCACCGCGCCCGGCTTCCTTGCTGTTTCTTGTTCCTGAGTGTTACTCATGTGCCCTCTTTTGACCATCTCTCTATTCTCCTCTTCAACTCACAAACTCAAAGTCATCCTTTAATAATCAGCTCAGGGCTGGGTGTGGTGGCTCACGCCTGTAATCCCAACACTTTGGGAGGCCCAGGCGGGCAGATCACCTGAGCCCAGGAGTTTGAGACTAGCCTGGCCAACATGGTGAAACCCCATCTCTACAAAAAATAGAAAAATTAGCTGGGCGTGGTGGTGCACACCGTTGGTCCCAGCTACTCCAGAGGCTGAGGTAGGAGAATCACTTGAACTCAGAAGACAGAGGTTGCAGTGAGCTGAGATCATGCCACTATACTCTGGCCTGTGTGACAGAGTAAGACTCCATCTCAAAAAAAAAAAAAAAAGAAAGAAAAAAGAAAAGAAAAAAGAGAAAAAAGAGAAAAAAGAATCAGCTCAGGTGTTTCCTTCTTCATACTTTCATATTTTCTTCTTTCCTAAATTGTACCTTTCCTTGGTATTCACATAATACTTTCTGTCCTTCCCTCTGGTTGTATTGACCACTTTGTACCATAATTATTATTGTCTGTTTATACCAGCTAATTAGTGCTCCATCAAAACGAGAATTGTTTATCCTTTTATTACTAATGTATAAGCTATTGTAGATACATGGTAGAGTGCCAGTGTTGATTGAACCTTCTACGTATAATGATGATTGCTAGCTTGTCTGAGGCTTTTCTAATTTCTTCCCATTCTTTCCCTGTCTAGTATTTTCAGACAGAGTGGTGTATACTCCAGAAAGCCTCTACAAGGAACTCTTCTCACAACATAAAGGACTCAGAGACTTGATAAATACAGAAATGCGCCCTTTCTCTCAAGGAATATTGATTTTTTCTCAAAGCTGGGCTGTGGACTTAGGTCTGCAAGAGAAGCAGGGAGTCATCTGTGATGCTCTTCTAATTTCCCAGAACAACACCCCTATTCTCTACACCATCTTCAGCAAGTGGGATGCAGGGTGCAAGGGCTATTCTATGGTAGTTGCTTATTCTTTGAAGCAGAAGCTGGTAAACAAAGGCGGCTACACTGGGAGGTTATGCATTACCCCCTTGGTCTGTGTGCTGAATTCTGATAGAAAAGCACAGAGCGTTTGCGGTTCATATTTACAAATTTACCCTGAATCCTATAACTTCATGACCCCCCAGCACATGGAAGCCCTGTTACAGTCCCTCGTGATAGTCTTGCTTGGGTTCAAATCCTTCTTAAGTGAAGAGCTGGGCTCTGAGGTTTTGAACCTACTGACAAATAAACAGTATGAGTTGCTTTCAAAGAACCTTCGCAAGACCAAAGAGTTGTTTGTTCATGGCTTACCTGGATCAGGGAAGACCATCTTGGCTCTTAAGATCGTGGAGAAGATCAAGAATGTGTTTCACTGTGAACCGACTAACATTCTCTACATCTGTGAAAATTACCCCCTGAAGAAGCTGGTGAGGTATGCTGCCTGTCTGTGTTCACTTTCTTTTGTTTACTTGCTAAAATTCATATTGCATTTACCGTGCCCAGAGGGGTTTAAGAGTAGAATTGGCTTTGTTTGTTTCATTGGGGGAAAACCTGACTGTGTTTCTTACTGTTTCAGCAAGAAAAACATCTGCCAGCCAGTGACCCGGAAAACCTTCATGAAAAACAACTTTGAACACGTCCAGCACATTGTCATTGATGATGCTCAGAATTTCCGCACTGAAGATGGGGACTGGTATGGGAAAGCAAAGTTCATCACTCAGACAGCAAGGGATGGCCCAGGAGTTCTCTGGATCTTTCTGGACTACTTTCAGACCAATCACTTGAGTTGCAGTGGCCTCCCACCTCTCTCAGCCCAGTATCCAAGAGAAGAGATCACCAGAGTGGTCCGCAGTGCAGATCCAATAGCCAATTACCTACAACAAATAATGCAGGAAGCCAGACAAAATCTTCCACCTAACCTCCCCCCTGAGTCCCTGGAGATGCTCTATGAACCTAAATGGGCTCAAGGTGTCCCAGGCAACTTAGAGATTATTGAAGACTTGAACTTGGAGGAGATACTGGTCTATGTAGCGGATAAATGCCGTTTCCTCTTCCGGAATGGTTATTCTCCGAGGGATATTGCTGTGCTTTTCACCAAAGCAAGTGAAGTGGAAAAATATAAAGACAGGCTTCTAACAGCAATGAGGAAGAGAAAAATGTCTCAGCTCGAAGAGGAATGTGATCTGTTACTACAGGTCGGTGACGCATTGGATGTTCTGACCAATCACATTGTGTTGGACAGTGTCTGTCGATTTTCTGGCCTGGAAAGAAATATCGTATTTGGAATCAATCCAGGAGTAACCCAACAAGCTGGGGTCTACAATCTTCTGCTCTGTTTGGCTTCTAGGGCAAAAAGACATCTGTATATTCTGAAGGCTTCTGTGTGACAGGAAAACCCAAGCCTAAGAAACAATTAAGTGATTCTCATCTCTAATTAACTGTGAAACCATTTGATCCAAACATGTAGGCACACACTCACTTACTAAGTCACATACTTTTCTAGGTGCTGGGGATTGAGGATGAATCGATGTAAGATTTCTCCTTTAGGGCAGAGACATACCGCTGACAAGTACATAGATAGACGAGGAATTTCCCATAGTAATAAGGGATATCAATAATTAGAGGACCGTGAGACTCAGAGGTGTGTGCGTGTGTGTGTATGTATGTGTGCATGTGTGCGCGCACATGTGTGTAGGTAGATGGAGGGAGGGGGTGGTTATTTTGGGTGGTCAGGGAAGTGCTCAGTGAGGGAAGAACTTGTCATGAGAATCTCTGAGTGTGCCAGGCAGACTCAGATATTTTCATTACTTTTTAACATGGCCGTGTGCAGAAAGGTTTGAATGGGATGTGCAGGGAGAATGTGAAGGATGGAGCGGGTAGCGCATCTGGCCTTGTATGTGCCAGGAACAGGAGAGACATGTTTTGAAATGTAAGATCACAGGCTGTTTTTTGCAAGATCACATTATATTACTTTATTATTTTCTGCTTTTTCTTTTAACGGCATTAGTGTTTTTGATCACTATATTTTAAAATGCTTTTTGTGTGCCTTTTGGTTATTTGGAATCTGTTCCTTAGCTCTAATTTTTTATTCTTATGGAGAGTCTTAGGTTACTACATGAAGGTAAGACTGCCACAGTCCCCCAGGGAGACACGCTGTGTTTTACTGATTGATTTGAAGATGACAGAGGGCCTAGGGGGATGAATGTATTGGACTCAAAGTTTGCATTTTGTGTTTCCACTTAATTTAATAATCAACAAAACGACAAAGTCAGTTTAATATCTTTCTTCTGCTGAGTCTTCAGGATTTTAGCTAGTCTTTCAAAAGTCATTGCTACAAAAGTGCATATTTCTCATTTCCCGTGGGTCTCTAGAAACTCTCTCAATATTTAAAGCCAAACAAATCCATCTTTTCTGAGAGACAGAAACCAAAAAATTCAAAGCGTTAATTCACTGTTAAAAACAGCAAGGCCCTGCTATTTCCCAAGAGTAAGGAAATTTAAAATTCTCATCGTAAGAAGTATGAACTTGAAGCTAGCATTGGTTTATTTCTGGCAGCTACTTACAATATTAAAAACTTTACTTTTTAAATTTAAGACAGTTTCACAGGAAAGCATGAAATTAGTCTATTGTGAAATGTTTTTACAACTAACTTGGAATATACTGCAAATCACTAGTAAGTAGAGACATATTTAGGATAAAATGACTAATAAAACAGTTGGTAATTCTGAATAAAGATCTGAATAAATCCAGATCACAGACTGTTCCTTTACCAATATGTAAACGAATGTGCAAAATTAGTAAAAATATAGCCAAAAATTTAGCAGCAACAGAGAAGCAAAGAATGGAGTTCAACCTTACACTATAAACATCTAATAGATATGTATGAAAATTTAAAAACTGGAATAGATTGGGCATGGTGGTTCATGCTTGTAATCCCAGGACTTTAGGAGGCTGAAGTGGGAGGACTGTTTGAGCCCAGGAGTTCAAGACCAGCTTGAGCAACATAGCAAGACTCTGTCTCTACAAAAACAAACAAACAAACAAATAAATAAATAAAATTAGCTGGGAATGGTAGTGTGCACCTGGAGTCCTAGCTACTCAGAAGGCTGAGGAAGGATTATTTGAGCCCAGGAGTCTAAGGTTACAGTGAGCTGTGATCATACCAGTGCACTCCAGTCTGGGTGACAGAACAAGACCCTGTCTCTAAAGAATAAATAAATAAAATAAAAAATAGAATTTAAAAGTTTTATATAAAGGCATAGCTGCTATCTCACCTGCCCAGTGTAGTCATGAACAGATGTAACATAAAGAAAAGAAAATCAGAATTTTTGTTAATATGGCAATTTGAAGGGTGGTGGCGGAGGTATTGAGCAGGCAGCTCAGGGAAACGTCAGGGAGACCCTTGAGCACAAAAACTCCTGACTGTCCCCAGGCAGTCTTCATGGATACAGGAGGGGTTTTCCAGGATTTCACATGAATTCAGTGAAGGGAGCTGTGTCTTATTCCTGGATGCTTTGCCTCCTTCATGGAATTCAGTGGATTTAATGGAATTTCCTAGGCAACAATAAAGAATAGAAACCAGGTTAACAGCGAGGCCCTCATCTCACACCAGATCAGATCAGGCTACAGAAAAGTAGATGGAAGACACCACCCAGGCCTCCAGCTACACACTGGAGAAGAAGCCAAACAAGTCTACTTCAACAAAGTTGCCAAAGAGAGCCCTTCTATACCACCTTAAGGTAAAAAGAAAGACTCTACCCAGCTGCCCTGATTAGGCATTAGAAAGATAAGTGGTCTGATCATTAGGCAGAAAGACAATGGGGAAAAATGTAGCAAAGAAACATGGCATGAGCCAGATGAAGAACCCATCCTGAAAGGATTATAACTCAGGGTACAAAAGACAACTCACCACAGGTCGGGCGCAGTGGATCACGCCTGTAATCCCAGTACTTTGGGAGGCCAAGGCAGGTGGATAACCTGAGGTCAGGAGTTCAAGACCAGCCTGGCCAACATGGTGAAATCCTGTCTCTACTAAAAAGGCAAAAATTAGCTGGGTGTGGTGGTGCACCCCTGTAACACCAGCTACTCAGAAGACTGAGGCAAGAGAATTGCTTGAACCAAGGAAGCAGAGGTTACAGTGAGCCAAGATCACACCATTGTAATCCAACCTGGGTTACAAAGTGAGACCCTGTCTCAAAAAACAAACAAAACCTCCCCATTGATGTCTTATGCCATAGAAGAACTTGAGAAGTTCATAAATTCAATAACACGAGTTGAAAGCCCGTCCCACTGTACCCAAGTTCTCCCTCTCTGAACTGCAGCCTAGAAACTCTACAGACAGTAAGCTGGGGCAGTCACAGAGGTGACCTCATCTGTTTCCCACATGCTGCATTAGGACAGGGATCAGGGATCAGTATCCTTCACTGACTAATTTCCAATATCTTGAGAACTGTTGTTTCATATATTTTGTCTGATTTTGCAGTTGTTTCAGGAGGGAAGATAAATATAGTCCCTGTTCCTCTATCTTGACCAGAAGCATCTAAGAAGGCGGTGAAGCAACATGTGTATAGTTCTTAGAGAAATAAATTTTGACCTAAAAATATTAAACCTAGTCAAAATATTATTCTAGTACAAAGGCAACACATGTGTATTTTTGAACATAAAATAGTTCTAGAAATACAGGACCAATGAATCATTCTTGAAGAAAAGTTACTTAGTAAGGAAATCTAGATAAGCAAGCAATATGTGAAAATAAAAGATTATTGCAATTGGGCCAAAGTTAAGTTTAAATCCATTCACATGTATATAATTAAGATATATAGGAATTATAATTACAGAAAAGAATGTTACAAACATATCAGATAGATTCTTCTGTTTCAATCCATAAAACCAGGGTTTGGATCATTTAAAAAAACAAACAAAAATAATTTATTGGAATCATTAGGGAGGACCCGATAGAATAAAAGGACAAGCTGACCAAATAGGCCTTAGAGGGGAGAGGTGCCTGGGAAGTTACAAGGACCTACGTGGCAGGGGTGACTCGGCCACAGTCATTTTCTTTACTTGATTTAAGAAGGTTAAATTACAGTGAGAGAGTTGCATTATCTGGTTTGCATACTGTACTCAACTGTTAGCCCACAAAGGGCAAGTTCCTAGGTTGAAAAATTTCCACAAAACATGATGTAAAGTGGAAAGATGTTCCCCCAAAGAATATCAGTAGGATGAAAGGATATTGGGTACATCAAAACAACAGATATCCATTATAGCAATTAACAAAAGTTAGAGAGTGGGGAAGTTTGAGTGCTAATATGTATTTCAAAACAACTTTAAAAATGGCTCCAAATATTTTATGCTTTTTGCAATTTAGTCATTTTAATATTAGATAAATCTTCCTGTAACTAAAAGTTCTTGAGTTAAATAAAAAATATTCTGTAGTTCAACTCTTCCTTCAATTTTATTAGTTGCTTTTTCTTTCATTCAAGTGAAATAAATGTAAAAATAATTTCAAAATAGTATGTAAAATAGTATGTTCACATTATTCGATTTAACATAATTCTATCTAGCTGTTCTTATATTTTCTCTGATATATTTTTAAAGCTTTCTGGAATATTATTAATCTTGATTTCTAGTTGATAAGTTTATGAGTGATTTATTGCTTCCTTTTCTCTCTCAGTATTGCTAGAATTAATTTTATTGACTTTGCACCTTTGTGTAAAGACCTTGAAGGTCACATGCTGAAATCGCCCTCTACTAAAACAAATTCATAGTAATAATGGAGAAGATATTTTAAAGCATTGCCATAAGCATAGCCATCCTCACAAACAAGAAGCACCTCTCCATGAACTAACACCTATGAGGCATTCATACAGGTAGGGAAGAGCTAGGTAAACCACAGTAATACACTGAGGCTGGCACCACCACAGGCCAGGACAACCGTTGTCACAAAGCCAGGACAGAATCTCCCAGTCAGAAAGTGTTGCCATGAGGCTGAGGCCAAATTCATTTTGCCCCCAGTGGCAAGACCAAGGACTATAACTAAAATACCCATACCTCAGGGTTTGTCAGCATTGGCACTGTTGGCTTTTTGGGCTGGACAACCCTTTATTGTGAGACGCTTCTCTACGCACCGTAGGATGTTTAGCAGCATCCTCGGCCCTGCTCCCTAGATGCCAGTAGCAAATCCACCACCCTCCCTCCCCTACCCCAGGGTTGGTTGTCAGTTGTGACAACTAAAAATGTCTCCAGATATTGCCAAATGTCCCTTGGGGATAAAATCACCACCACCATACCTCTTTTGACTAAAAGAGTTTCCAGAATAGTGCAGAATGTATAGGTCAAGCATAACGCATTACAGTCAAGATTCAGAACATCAAAGATTCTTTTTTAATCCTAAAAGAAAAAGTTTAGAAAATCTACAAAAGTAGAGTGAATTTGACAATAATTATTTCACTAGCAAGAGTAGATGTGAGAAGAATACAGGCAGCATATTCAAACTGCTGTGGAAAAACAACATCGAACCTAGACTTCTCTACCCAAAGTCTCGTTCAGAGTCAAGGGCAAAATAAATAGATTTTCTGATTTGGAACAAGTACGAATAATGTACTTATATTATTCATCTTCATATAGGGATGGGCTATAAGTGATTTTTTTAAAACTTCCTGCTTGTTCCAAGTCAGAAAAACTATTCATATAGGGATGGGCTATTAGCAAGAGTATGTGAACAATGTACTCTAACAAGAAAAAAAATGAATTGAGAAGAAAGTAGTGGTTTTAAGAAGGAAAGGAGAACAAATAAATTAGTGAAACATAAGGTTAAGTCTATACATATTATTTTCTAATTGCCTATTATGTCAGACTACCTGTAATTAGAAAATATGATGAAAGAAAAAACCATATTATAATTCCAACAAAAAGATAAAATAATTAAGAATAACTGCAAGAAGAAAGTATAAGTTCTGCAAGAATAAAACTATACAATGAAACTGAAGAGCACAAAAAATAACTTAAACAGATAAAAAGCAGACCACGTTTTTTGATAAGAAGATTAAAAGTTATAAATATATCCATTTTCACTAAGTTAATCTATACATTCAGTGTAATTCCAATAAAAATGCCAACAGATTTTCCCCAATAGCATTGAAATGATTTTAAAATGTAATGAAGGCCAAGCATGGTGGCTCACGCCTGTAATCCCTGCACTTTGAGAGACTGAGGCAGGTGAATTGCCTGAGTCCAGGAGTTCGAGACCAGCCTGGACAACATGGTGAAATCCTGTATCTATTAAAAATGCAAAAAATTAGCTGGGTGTGGTGGTGCGCACCGTAGGCCTAGCTACTTGGGAGGCTGAGGTGGGAGAATCACCTGAGCTTTGGGAGGTCAAGGCTGTAGTGAGCCAAAATTACATCACTGCACTCCAGTCTGGGCAGCTAGAGTGAGACCCTGTCTCAAAAGAAAAAAAAAAATTATTGGAAACTGCAAGGCAAGAATATCCAAGAAAAATCTAGAAAAGAAGAAACCTGAGTGAGTTAGCATGACCAAATGTTAAAACATCTTATAAAGCTACAATAATTAAAACAATGTGGTGCTGATGTGTGGAGGGTCAATGGAACAAGATGGAATGACCAAAAATAAACTTAAAATACATGTTGAAATGTATTAACAGCATATGTTAAAGGTGGCATTCAAGTTAATTGGGGAAAGATGGATTATTCAATATATGATTAACAATTCTGGTACCTAGCTAAAACAAATTTAAGCTTGGGCCATACCTCAGACTAGATACCAAAATAAATTCCAGGAGGACCAAATGTTTAAAAGTAAAAATACGGAATCATGGAAGTGCATGAAGAAAAAGTAGGACTTAAAAAAATAATAATCTCAACCTGGGGAAGTTCTAAGTATGGCCCTCAATCAGAAACCAGGAAGGAAAATATTGACTATTTTAAACAAAATTATCTCTGTACCAAAAACAGCATAAAAGATCAAGAAACAACACACTGGGAAAAGAATTGCAACAAATATCACAGCCAAATAGTTAATTTCTTATTTTCAAAAAATAGCTTCTACAAATCAAAGAGAAAAATTCTAAGGTCTCAAAGAAAAAATGAACAAAGGATTTGACAAGTGGTAGAATACAGAAAAGGAATTTAAAATAGCTCCTAAACATATGGAATCATTACTCATGATAGCAGAAGTATCAATTGACAAAATTATTCAGCTTGGTAACAAACTGTTTGGCAGGGGAAAAGCACTTCCATGCATTGCTGTAAATTGGTACAACTTGTACTGAGAAAAATCTGGCAGTAGTTATCAAAATTGTAAATCCTTCTATCTCTTTCTCTAGCAATTTCTCTTTTGGGAATTTATTCTACATATATATTCAAACATGTGTGAAATGCTCCTATACAAGTTATTGAATTTCACTTTATTCCTAAGAGCAGAAGACTGCAAAATAGTAAGTATCTACCCAAAAGGGTTTAAGGGATTAGTTTTTGGCATATCAGCACATGATAATACTATGAAGCCATAGAAAAGGGAGATCTCTATATGTATCGATGTGGGGCTGTCTTTAAGATGTACTGTGGTGTTGAACAAAGCAACATGCTGAAAATGTCTATCTTATTCTTGTAGAATCAATATAGGTATGTGCTTGTAAATGCAGTAAGTATTTTGGAAGTATACCTAAAAAAGTGGTACAGTGTTTGACTCCAGGAAAGAGCAGATGGGTGCCAGAGTGAAAAAAGATAGCTGTTGCTTCTTATGACTTTTGGATTCTGTACCACATAACAGTTTTGATGTAAATTTTGCTGTGTGTGTTTTTACTTGTTCATGTAATGATTTTATAAATTACTCTTTTAGTTTTCTATCAATCAATATCTTGGGATAAGCCCCTCATAATCATAATGAATAATGATGTGTGGAGAGTGGGGAGGGGTTGAATTTGAAAAGTGCAGAAAATACAAAAAGTGTTTATATATACAGGGGGTGTTAACATTTTTATATTTGCTTCAAGCCTTTTTAAAAAAAATAAAAGAAATGCAATATTGCAATTAAATTTGAGTTCTTCTTTCTTCTCTTTCACATCCAATGTATCTTCCCTTCCTCCAGAGGCAGTAACTATCATGACTTTGGTGGGTATCTTTCAGGCTATTTGTTAACAGTTTTACACATGCACACACACACATCAGATCACACTAATTATCACTAGTGGTGGCATACGATGAAGTGAAGATAGAGGACAAGGCACTGGGAATTCCAGTTTATGAATTTAGTTTCTAAAGGGATTTAGTTTCCATGGTGACAATAGTATTTATAAAGATTGTAAATTGGCATTTTTGATAGCTCTAGGAAGTTTAGACAATGGAAAAAGTGAGATTGAAAGCAAAACTATCCAGCTGAGAGTATCCATAGAAGACTGGAATGCTTGATGACAGTTTTGGACAAGTCCCTCATCCTCTATAGATGCAGGGTAGATATGACTGAGCACCAAGCCAAGGACCTGTTTGTAACGGATGATGAGTTCAATGCCAATTAAATCTGCAACCACATCACATCTCTTACACTATGGGAAAAGCACTGGTATGGAAGCAGTGGGACCTTGAGACACGGCATAAGGATATTTGGGCAGATACTGAGAACTTTGGAGCCCCAAATACCTTTCAGACAGGCAGCTACACTGTGCCTAAAGGGACTATCCTTCCTTGGCAAAAACAACAACAACAACAAAAAAAACCCTTCTATTGACTGAAGACTGCTCCCCAGTCCATAATAAGAATTAGATCTCAACATAATCCAGATGCAGAAATAAAGGCCTGTTCCTTGAAGAGGGAGCTTGTACATAAAAGTGTTCCAGATCTCATTAGTGTGTATTGGCAGAACCTGGGCAGCAAGTACGGGAACGCATACTAAAGATATTATATGAAGGAGAATGAAATAAAGGCTTGATCTGGCTGAAAGCATTGACACTCAGTGGGGACTGAATGTGTTGGCTTGGGATTAGTTGATATTCTGCTAGATTTGGCCAATTGATTTTGGCTTACTGATGCCTTGACTCAATGTTGGTCTACAGTTAATGAGTTCGAGATGCCCTGACTTACGCGGCGTTTGGTAGAAACTTGCTGCTCAAAATGTGTCCTGTGGAGGTGCTATAGCAGCATCACTGGGAGCTATTTAAAATGTAGAATCTCAGGCCCCATTCTAGACCTTCTGAATCAGAATTTTAGCAACACTTCCATGTGCTTCACATGCACATTATACGTTACAGTTTGAGAGGCATTGTTCTAGAAGGAGCTCAAAGACTCAGGGATATGAGAATATTGAAATGGAGCTACTGTGTGCAACATGCTTCGACACTACCCCCTAGCCAGAATCCCTGAGCAAGCCCAGGGGATGCACCTATCACCAAGGAATTAAGAAATGCAGCAGAGAGGAAGGTACTAGCAGTGCGGGAGTGAGGGGGGAGGCAAGCAGACACCCAGGATACAACATTTAACCGGGCACTCACCCTCAGGTACTGATCCTGAATGCATGAGCCTGAAAGTGAATGCCCCCTTAAATATCTTGTGCCAGGGTGCTTCACTAGCCGTGGGCACTGGTAACCTTGTGAAGCTCTTTGGTGACTATTCTCTGTAGGCCAGAAATGACAGTGGGGTATGCAGCACTGGAACTGACTTCCCTTACCTAAATGGGAGTAGTGGAATCCCGCAGTGGTAGAAGCCAGGTTGCAGTCATTATTGAACAGCCAAGACAAGATGGACATAATTATTCCAATAAACCATAGGATAGGAGTGGTAATCTGAATGTTTTGACCAGGAGGGATCCGTAGTGATGATCATGGCATCCTTACAAATTAAATAGATGGGCAGTCTACTAAAATGTGGCTTGACTTACATAGGCAGAAAAATCCCAGATATACTGGGCATAACCCTATCTCTAGTTGTCATGGCGGGGAATCAAAACCCCTTATCCAGTCTCCAAATATAAACTAATCCAAAATTCTACAACTTTTTGGGAAAGAGACCTTTGAGAAAAATCCTGTTACATGGCTGCAGACACATTCTATGAATCTTCCCTCAGTCCTTCATCAGAGGGACCTGCAGACATTGAATAGGGTGACTCTGTACTGGGGAAATGGAACTATCCAGGGATTCCTAGATTCTGGCTCTGAATGATTCTGGCTCTGATTCTGGCAGAGACTGAAGTGCCACGTTGGTCCAGCAGGCAGAGCGGGGGCCCAAGGAGCCAGATAATCACTGGTCCTTTGGTTATTTCTCTAGTCTGGACAATGTATGGTAGACATAGGAATCGGAAACTGCCAGAATTCCCACATCAGTTTCCAGATCCAAAAAGTGAGAGTTATTATGTTAGGAAGGGCCAAATAGAAGTCCCTAGAATTGTACTCTTCACCCACATCAAAATAGCAATCTTGGCCAGTCATGGTGTCTCATGTAACCCTAACATTTTGAGAGGCCGAGGTGGGCAGATTGCCTGAGCTCAGGAGTTTGAGACTAGCCTGGGCAATATGGCCATAACCCCATCTCTACTAAAAACACACACAAAATTAGCCGTGCGTGGTGGTGCATGCCTGTAGTCTATTGCTTAAACCTAGGAGGCAGAGGTTGCAGTAAGCCGAGATGGCACCACTGTACTCCAGCCTGGGTAACAGAGCTAGACTCTGTTTCAAAAAAAACAGCAATCACACATTCCTGGGGGGAGTTTCAGAGATTAATCCTACCATCAACAACCTAATAGATGGGGAAGTAGTGGTTCCTATCACATCCTCACTTAACCCATCTCTTTCGTGAAAAAGTGGATGGACATGGAGAATGCCAGTGATTTTCACAAACAGCCTGTGATACCAATATCGCCTGTTCTTCTGGGTTGTGGTGTCTTCACTGGAGCAAGTTAATACAGTCCCTGGCCACCTGGTTTGCAGCTGTTGCTGGCTTCTCTGCTCCTCCACACAATTTCCACAAGACAAGGAAATGAGAAGCAGTTTGATCTAAGTGGTGGGGCAAGAGGATAGTTTGCCATCTTGCTTCATGACTACAGCAACTCAAATGCACTCTGTCATGATGTAATCAGGATAATTCTTGATTATTTTATTATCCCATAGGGATGACATTATGCTAATTGGACCTGATGAATAAGTATATCAAGTGTGCCTTGGATACATGCATGCCAGAGGGTAGGTGACAAACTTCACAGGTTTCAGAGCCTGTCACATCAGTGGTGTTTCTGGAGTTTGGTACCTTGGGGCATGTTGAAACAGCATCTCTAAAAGAAAGAATAACCTACGAAGCCCCACGCTTGCTTGGTTTATCTGGATTTTGGACAGGCTAATCCATTTTCTGGCAAGCAGTAAGACTGCCAGAGAAGGAAAGCTCTCTCCAGCAAGTCCAAGTTGTGGTGTACATATCCAACTATTTGCACACAACGACCCAGCAGACCTAATGATAATAGAAGACTCTGAAGAAGTCAGAGATCTACCAAAATCCCCAATAACAGAATCCCTAGGGTTTTGGAGGAAGGCTCTGCCCTCTTCTGCCAACAAATACTGTCCATATGAAATCAGTATCTCACTTCCCATGGGACCCTGTTGAGACTGAATATCTGACCATGGGTACCAAGTATCTGTGTGACCTGAACTCTTATCAAATCCATAGGGGTCATCTCTTCCACTAAATCATACACAGCAGAATTCATCACAAAATGGAACTCATATATGTAAGACTGGGGCCTCATAGGTCTGCAAGAAATGAATAAGCTGTAACAGCAGGTGGCTCAGACTTGCATACGATCAATGTCCACTGCTTCACTGCCTTTCTCTCCACTTACAGCAATAACCTCTTGGGGCACATGACCAGCTAAAGGAGGACAAAAAGGTGTGGGTCTGGTTTGCAAATGAAGCTTTGTATCCATAGGTCTCAACAAGAGTGGATGGCTTTTACTCTCCAGCTCCACTCAGGGGCAACACTGCAAGACAATGATGAAGGGAAGTCACCTAAGTGGGTATACATGTTTGTGTATTTTGGGTGAAATGATAGCCATCTCCATGGACTTGAACCCACAGGGGAATGAAAGTTTAAGTAACCCCACCCAGTAAAGAATCCCAACCAACTGAGGTGGGCAGGCAGAACTTAGAGAGGGTTATGGGAGAAGGATGCTATAACTATCAACTGAGGCCTTGTGACTAGCTGACTAGCTTCAGAAGTAGGTACAACTACAGATTGGTTTTATATTACCAAAAGAAAAACTTTAGACAAATTAAGTTTAGCAGAGTTTACTTGAGCAAAGAACAATTCATGAATTAGGCAGCATTCAGAACTCAGGAGACTAGGTTCTGAATCTGGACTAGGGAGTCCAGAGAGCACTCCCTAGCAACCTGGGCAGGCAGTATTTATAGAAAGAAAAGGGAAGTGACATACAGAAACAGTTTGATTGGTTGTAGTTTGGCATTTACCTTCTGTGGACACGGTCTGATCAGTTGGCAGCCTGTGACGGGCTGAAGTTTGGCTGCTGTGGATGGAACTGGATAGGACTTGGCTATTTGTTACAAGACTATACTCTTAAGTTAGGTTGCAGTTTGTTTACATACTACATTAGGTTACAGTTTGCTATGTACGGAGGCAGCTTTAGGCCAAATTTAGTTTAATCTAAAATTGCTAATTGTTGATGTTTCTTTCTCCTCTTTCCCCTGTAGCCTTATAAAAAGAAGATTGGCCATAGCTAACATTTTTGGTTTCAAACGAACATTTGACTGAATTGATACCATGGCAGCTTAACACACTTCATTGTGTTGGGGACATTAACTCTTCACCCAGAGGAATGATAAGATTGGGGTAGGAGGGGAATGGGGAGTTGGTGTGCTGGACATTCTGCATTTATTCCTTCGGCATCTATTCTCCATCCTTCTCTAGCCTGCTCTGGGCTGCAAGAGGCTGTTGGATAATATCAGTAGGGCTCCCTTGCCATCTGAATTTTGGCTGCTTGGTCAATGGGGACAATGGCTGAAGATGAGAGGGAGGGAGGAGAGTGATGTGAGACCCACAGCTAAAGTTCCTATGATGCAGCCTCTTGACAGGTCTTTTGATCTCCTGGTTCCAGGAAGATCTCCTTCTTCCCCTCAACAGAGCTGCCTGCCCCTCACCAATAGTCCCAAACTATACACTATCTCCTGTGGCCTCCCTCTTCTCTGTCCACACCTTTAAAAATAGTCCCTTTTGAACTCTTCTCTAATTATGCCTTTGAACGTACCTTGTGTTTGTTAAAGGAAGACTAGACAAATTAAATTTAATGGAATTTAATTGAGAAAAGAAGGACTTGTGAAGAGATTCAGAGGGCTCTGAGCCTCAATGTGGGCAGGCAGCATTTATAGACAGAAAACGGAAGTGAGGTATAGAAACAGCTTGCTTGGTTACAGCATGGCGTTTGCCTTATTTGGACATAGTCTGATCAGTTGGCAGCCTGTGATTGGCTGCTGTGATTGGCTGAGACTCAGTTAGTTGCTACAAAAAAGATGATAAAACTCTAAGTTAGGCTTTCAGTTTGTTTGCATAGTAAGTTAGGTGCTTGTTTGTTACATATGGACTCAGGTATTGAGACATCCTCAGGTCAAATTTAGTTTAATTTAACATGTGTCCTGCCAGGCCTCCTATGGGATACACCAGGTTAATAATATGGACCTAGGAGAGATAACATCTAGCCAGCACTTCTAAAAGGTGCATATGAGGCACCTGGGGGATCTTGTTACAACACAGACTTTGCGTCAGTAGATCTGGGATTCATCTATTTCTAGTAGAAAGGAAATATTCTAGACCCTTGCTACTCAAAGTGAAGTCTTTGGTCTAGCAGCTCCTGCATCACCTGGAATCTTGTTAGAAATAATGCCAAGCCTCACCCAGAAAGAACTTCCCAATCAGCAGCTGGTACGTACACAGCTCTGCAGAGTTCCTTTGGAAGAAACCAGAGGCCCCAGTACTTCAGGATTTTCCTGGCTGTTTCCTAGAACTGCCCACTCACTTTTTTTTTTTTTTTTTTAATTTTCTATTTCCATGGGTTTTTGGGAAACAGGTGGTGTTTGGTTACATGAGTACGTTCTTTAGTGGTGATTTGTGAGATTTTGGTGCACCCATCACCTGAGCAGTATACACTGAACCCAATTTGTAGTCTTTATCCCTCACCTGCTTCCCACCCTTTCCTCCCCGAGTCCCCAAAGTCCATTGTATCACTCTTATGCCTTTGCATCCTCATAGCTTAGCTCCCGCTTATAAGTGAGGGCATTCAATGTTTGGTTTTCCATTGCTGAGTTACTTCACTTAGAATAATAGTCTCCAATCTCATCCATGTTGCTGCAAATGCCATTAATTCATTTCTTTTTATGGTTGAGTCATATTCCATATGTATATACATATACACCCACACATATATGCACATCATACACATATATATACACACACACACCACAGTTTCTTTATCTGCTCATTGATTGATGGGCATTTGGGCTGGTTCCTCATTTTTGCAATTGTGAATTGCCACTCATCCTTTTAACTGCTTCTCTTTCAATTCATGTTTTCATAAAAATTCCACAGATTTTTGTTGCTTCACTCTTCTTTTTCAGTTCTGCTTCTGAGGTATGGATAGAGACAAGAGTCATATAATGAGGTCAGAATTCTCTGTTGCTTTTCTTGACTATTCTTTTTATTAGGTTGGTGCAAAAGTAATTGCAGTTTTTGCCATTAAAAGTAATGAAGAAAAGAAACAAAAGTTTTGCTTGTTTCTCTGCATCTCACCATTGCTGGCTAATTTTTGGCTATATCTTTACAGTTTTCATCCGTTTTATAAAATACTAGGGGAGAAGACTGGGCATGGTGGTTCATGCCTGTAATTCCAGCACTTTGGGAGGCCGAAGTGGGCAGATCACAAGGTCAGGAGTTCGACACCAGCCTGGCCAATATAGTGAAATTCTGTCTCTACTAAAAATACAAAAATTAGCTGGGCATGGTGGAGTGCACCTGTAGTGCCAGCTACTCGGGAGACTGAGGCAGGAGAATCACTTCAACCTGGGAGGCAGAAGTTGCAGTGAGCCAAGATTGTGCCACTGCACTCCAGCCTGGGCAACAAAGCAAGACTCTGTCTCAAAATATATATATACATATGTATATATATATTTTGTTGTCTGGACTTACTCTGACATTTACTAGCCAGAGTTCTAAACTTTTTATGAAGTATTGTACTAAGACATCAGTACATACAGCTCTAGGATACAAAACAAATATGAATTTATTTTTGAGAGACAGTCTCACTCTGTCACCCAGACTGGAGTGCAGTGGCACGATCTCAGCTCCCTGCAATTTCCACCTCCCAGGTTCAAGCGATTCTCCTGCTTCAGCCTCCCGAGTAGCTGGGACTACAGGCACCCGCCACCACACCCGGCTAATTTTTGTATTTTTAGTAGAGATGAGGTTTCACCATATTAGCCAGGCTGGTCTCGAACTCCTGACCTTGTGATCTGCCCGCCTCGGCCTCCCAAAGTGCTGGAATTACAGGCATGAGCCACCACGCCTGGCCCAATTATGAGATTTTGAATGTCATTCTACAATAGGCAAATCTTGCATTTTTCTGTGACTGTGTCTTATATTTAAGATTATAAAGCAAATTTCTCAATCCCTTACATAATTACCAGAGCTGGTTCTCATGTGTGATCAACATGTCTACTCAAGCGTGCAGTTCTTGAATGAAAAGTAAAAGTCTATATTCTAGGCAGATAATGGGGCTACTTTTATATATATAACTGAAAAAATAACTTATTCAAATAATCATTTTCTAGTTTCCTTTTCTTAGAAAATCTAGGTCTTTTTGGCTCGTGAGTCTTTAGGCCTTGTTGTATTTTAGAGGAAGGAGTGACAAATCACAGATTTTGTTTCTAAGCAGGGATGGTCCAAGAAGGCCTAGCTGGACTTCCATGGACTCAGTAGAACCCAAAACACTTGGGGGTGGCTGGCTCCTCCTATTGGCTCTCTCTGAGGTTAAGTCAAGGGGAAAATATTTCTCCCAGGAACACTGAGGCAATGAGAGACATAAAATGTTCTTCAAAGAGGATAATATTAAGTAGTAATAAACAGCAGAATTTCACAATAATACAAAGGGAAAAATGTGTTTTGGCAACATACTGACTAATCCTGCCAATGAAAGGAAAAAAAAAAGAAGTATAAAATAATAACGTGAAAATTCAATCCAGTGTTGCAAAAAACGGCAACTTGTAACTGACAGTGTTTACTTTGATTCTGTTTGTCTACCCTCCCCTGCCTCTGCCTCTCTTGGCCCCTCCAAGGCCTGACGCACTGCCCCTCTCTGTCCTTCATACCTACCCTACCCCAGAGACTCAGGCATTTCTGCTTCCTCACTGTGGGGGTTATCAAGACTGAGAAGTACCTGCCCTCAGGTTTCACATGACAGCTCTTTCCTCAGTGGGACCTCCTGACTTCCCAGTCTAATTTACCAACTCCTCTTACCAAGAAGACAGACCAGACACACTCACAGATACTGAGAGGGCTTTCTGTTGTACTGCCTTGCCTTACAATCTTTTTTTATCTGTTATTCCTTGTACTTATATTTGTTCACGTATTCCAGGACTTTCCTGTCGTGTCTGCCTCTGGACTGCCAACAACCTAGACCTGCTAGTTGCCACTGGCAAGAGCAGGAGCTGCCTCTTTCTTCTTAGATGGGAGGCCTTCTAATCAGTTATCACCCTATAGAATATAAAGCTGTGCTCTCACTCTGAGGCTGGAGAGAGTGGAAGATCTTGTACAATAGTTGTTTCAACCCATTCTATGGAAATCTTTATTCAACATGAAAGAATGAGGGAGTTAATGAACATGGGAATATAATGAGACAAATAACTTATGGACTGAATTGTGTTCCCCCAAAATTCACATGTTGAAGGTTTTAGGGAAGTAATTAAGGTGAAATGAGGTCATAAGAGTGGGCCCCTAATCTGATAAAACTGGGGCTTTTGTAAGAATAGGAAGAGACATCAGAGATCAGAGATTCCCCACCCCCAACCCCAAAGTGCACAGAGAAAAGGCCATGTGAGGAAACAGTGAGAAGGTGGCCATCTACTAGCTAGAAAGACGGCCCTCACCAGAAACCAAATTTGTCAGCATCTTGATCATGGACTTCTTGCCTCCCTAAGTGTGAGAAAATAAATGTCTATTGTTTAAGGCAGCCAGCCTGTGGTATTTGATGACAACCCAAGTAACCTACTACAATAACCAAGGATCAAAGAAGAAATCACAAAAGAAATTAGAGAATTCTTTGAGATGACTAAAAACTAAAACACAATGTACTAACATTAATGGGATGCAGCTAAAGCAATGCTTATAGGGAAATTTGTAGCTGTAAATGTCTATATTTAAAAAGAAGAAAGGTCTCAAATCAATAACCTAACCATGCACCTTAAGAAACTAGGAAAACAAGAGCAAACTAAACCTAGAGCAAGCAGAAGGAAGAAAATAACAGACCAGTGCAGAAATAAGTGAAACTGAGAACAGGAATAGAGAGAATTAATGAAACTGAAAGTTGTTTCTTTGAAAAGATCAAGGAAATTGACAGTCTTTTAGCTAGACTGACCAAGAAAAGAGATGACACTGAAATTACTAAAAGTATCTCTATTTGCATATTATATGATATAAAAACTAAGGTATCCAGTTGGAAACTATTACAATGAATAAATGAGTTAAGTAAGGTGCAAGAGGCAAGATCTAGTTACAAAAATTGGTTGCATTTCTGTGTAATAGCAATACAAAATTTGAAAATAAAATTTAGAAAACAATTCAATTTGTGAAAGCATCAAAGATTATAAAATACTTAAGAATAAGAAAAATGTAAGATTTGTCCATCGGCCGAGCATGGTGACTCATCCCCGTGTTCCCAGAACTTTGGGAGGCCGAGGTGGGTGGATCATTTGAGCCCAGGAGTTTTAAATCAGCTTGGGCAATATTACAAAACTCCATCTCTGCAGAAAATGCAAAAAAACTAGCCAGGCATAGTGGTACATGCCTGTAGTACCAGCTACTTGGCAGGCTGAGATTGGGGGATCACTCGAGCCTTGGAGGTTGAGGCTGCAGTGAGCCATGATCACATCACTACACTCCAGTCTGGGCAAGAGAGTGAGACCCTGTCTCAAAAAAAATTGTCCATCGAAAACTATGAGATATAATTCAAAGGAATTAAGCAAATGGAAAAATATTCCATGTTCATGAGTTGGAAGGCTTAATTTTGTTATGATGGCAATACTCTCCAAATGGATCTATAGATTCAATGTAATCTCTATCAAAATTCCAGCTTCTCTTTTTGCAGAAATTGATAACATGATCCTAAAATTTGTATGGAAATCAAAGGATCCATGATAGTCAAAGTAATCTTGAAAGAGAACAAATTTAGACGATTCACTCTTCTTGATCCAAAAATTTAAGGCGGCGTGGTATTGCAGGAAGGTAGACATATAAATCAATGGAATAGAATTGAAAGTCCAGAAATAAATTCATTTATGATTCACTGATTGTTAACAAGAGTGTCGAGTTAATTCCATGGGAGAAAGACTAGTCTTATCAACAAATAGTGCTGAAACAACTGGATATCCACAGGCAAAAGAATCAAGTTAGACCTATACCTCATATTGTATACAAGAAAATAACTCAAAATGATTCATAGGCTTACTTGTAAGAGCTAAAACTAGAAAGCTGTTAGAATAAAACATAGGAGCAAATCTTTGTTAGCTTGGATGAGGCAATGATTTGTTAGATGTGACAGGAAAAGCACAAGAAGGAAAAAAGATGACTGTACTGCGTTAAAATTAAATTTTTGTGTGTGCTTCAAGGGACATCATTAATAAAGTGAAAAGATAGCCAGGTGCAGTGGTTCATGCCTGTGATCCCAACACTTTGGAAGGCTGAGGTGGAAAGATTGCTTGAGGACAGGAATTTAAGACCAGCGTGGGCAACATAGAAAGACCTTGTCTCCATAACAAATAAAAATAAAAAATCATCTGGATGTGGCGGTGCACCTGAAGTCCTAGCTACTCAGGAGGCTGAGGTAGGAAGATCTTGAGGAGTTGGAGGCTGCAGAGAGATATGTTTGCACCACTGCACTCCAGCTTGGGTGATAGAGACCCTGTCTCTAAGAAAACAAAACAAAACAAATAACCAGTCTGGCAGTGCTTCAAAAAGTTATATGACTCAGCAAGGAAAGCAAAACCATATGTCTTCGGAAGAATTTGTACACAAAAGTTCATAGTAGCATTATTCGTAATAGTCTGGAGTGGAAACAGTCCAAACATCAATCAACTGATGAATGGATGAGCAAAATGTGGTACACAATGAAATTCACTCACAAAAAAGGATGAAGTACTGATACATGCTACAACAGATGAGCTGTGAAAACATTATGCTGAGTAAGTGAAAGAGTACAGACACATATTGTATGTATTTCTTTATATAAAATATCCATAAAAGGCAAATCCATAGGAACGGAAGGTAGATTAGTGGTTGCCGGGAACTGAAGGTAGGGAAGGGGAGATTGAGGAGTGACTGCTCTGGGTATGGGGGTTTCTTGTTGGGGTGATGAACATGTTCTGGAATTAGGTAGTGAAGATGGATGCACAACTCTATGAGAATACTAAAAATCCCAGAATTGTATACTTTAAAAGAGTGAACTTAATAGTATGTAAATTGTATCTCAATACAGCTGTTATTATAAATAAATAAATAAATAAGGAAATGTGCTTTGTTTCTCAAAAAGCATTGATTTTTTTTTAAGCAGTGGGGCTGTAGACCTGGGTCTAGAGTATGGAATGATGCAGGGTGGAGGGGCCATCCTATGCTCGCTAGTGAAGCTAGTGAATATGAATGAAACATAGAAGTGTATGTGTCTTGATTATGGTTTTCACTCTGGGATCTGAGAGAAACACACAGCTCCTAAGTGGTTCAGGCTTGCAAATAATTTATCTTGAGTCTTATCAGCTTACAGCCACCTAAAACATGAAGCTATGCTAATGTTCCTTCTGACAGTCTTGCTTGGGTTTAGCAAATTCTTTTTTTTTTTTTTTTTTTGAGGCGGAGTCTCGCTCTGCCGCCCAGGCTGGAGTGCAGTGGCCGGATCTCAGCTCACTGCAAGCTCCGCCTCCCGGGTTCACGCCATTCTCCTGCCTCAGCCTCCCGAGCAGCTGGGACTACAGGCGCCCGCCACCTCACCGGGCTAGTTTTCTGTCTTTTTTTAGTAGAGACGGGGTTTCACCGTGTCAGCCAGGATGGTCTCGATCTCCTGACCTCGTGATCCGCCCGTCTCGGCCTCCCAAAGTGCTGGGATTACAGGCTTGAGCCACCGCGCCCGGCCGCGTTTAGCAAATTCTTATGTGGCCAGTTTGGATCTGAGGTATAAGTTTACTCATAAACAAACAGCATGAATTGCCTTTAAAGACTTGCTTCAAGACAAATGAAGAATTTGTGGCTTACCTGAGGTAGTTTTGACTATGAAGATCATGGAAAAGATTAAGAATGTGCTTTACTGTGGCAGCATTCTCAGCATTTGTGGAAATTTGCTTTCAAGTAAGTTTGTTAGGTAAGCAATTTGACTGCGATGATAACAAATAAATCTTAGTACTTATTTGCTATCCATTTCATTTTCCTAAATAACTTAGAGAAGGATTCTTTCTGGTTTAATTGGTAAAAGTAATGTTACATATTCTCAATACATTGCAGTTTAGTATTTAACTTTGCTTCTTTGTTAACTGGGAAAACATGACTTGGTTTCTAAAAATTTTAACAGAATGAAAAACATCTGCCTGGCAGTGATACAAAAATCCTTCATGAATCATCTCAATAGATGCAGAAAAAGCATTTGATAAAAGTCAGCATCCTTTCATGATAAAAATCCTCATCAAACTTAACAAGAACTACCTTAAAATAGTAAAGGCCATATACAAAAAACCCACAGCCAGCATCATACTGAACAGGAAAAAGTTGCAAGCATTCCCTCTAAGAACTGGAACAAGACAAGGATGTCCATTCTCACCACTCCTATTCGACATAGTGCTGAACTCATAGTCAGGGCGATCAGGCAAGAGAAAGGAATAAAAGGTATCCAAGCTGGAAAAAAGGAAGTCAAGTTATCTCTCTTCCCTGACAATATAACCTTATATCTAGAAATTGCCAAAGACTTCTCCTAAAACCTCTAGATCTGATAAATGAATTCAGTAAAGTTTCACAATACAAAATCAATGTACAAAAGTCATTAGCATTTCTATGCATTAATAATGATCAAGCAGAGAACCAAATCAAGAAAGCAATCCCATTTACAATAGCTACAAAAAATAAGTAAAATAGAATAAAATGCCCAGGAATATATTTAACCAAGGAGATAAAAGATCTTTACAAGGAAAACTACAAAACACTGATGAAAGAAGTTGTAGATGACACAAACAAATAGAAAAACATCTTATTCTCATGGATCTGAAGAATTAATATCATTAATACGACCATACTGCACAAAGCAATCAACAGATTCAATGCAATATCTATCAAAATACCAATGTTGTTTTTCACGGACTTGGAAAAAAAAAATCTTAAAATTCACATGGAACCAAAAAAGAGCCCAAATGGCTAAAGCAATCCTAAGCAAAAAGAACAAACTCGGAAGCAACACATTACCTGACCTCAAACTATACTACAAGACTATGGTAAACAAAACACCATGGTACTGGTATAAAAATAGACATATGGATTAATGGAACAGAGAACTCAGAAATAAAGCCACACATGTACAGCCAACTGATCTTTGGCAAAGTTGACAAAAACATACACTAGGGAAAGGACACCCTTTTCAATAAATGGTGGTAGGGAAATTGGATTGCCACATCCAGAAGAATGCAACTGGACTCCTATCTCTCACAATATACAAGATGGATTAAAGGCTCAATTATAAGACCTGAAACTATAAAAATTCTAGAAGAAAACCATGTGGACATTGATCTAGGCAAAGAATTTATGACTAAGGCCTCAAAAGCACAAGCAACAAAAACAAACATAGACAAATGGGACTTAATGAAACTAAAAAGCTTCTGCACAGGAAAAAAAATCAATCAGAGTGAACAGACAACCTGCAGAATGGGAGAAAATATTTGCAAACTATCCATTCAACCATTCAACAGGGGACTGGTATCCAGAATTTATGAGAAACTCAAACTACTCAACAACAACAACAACAAAAGTGGGCAAAGGATTTGAATAGACTTTTTTTTTAAAGAAGACATACAAATGACCAACAAGCATATAAAAAAGTCTCAACATCACTAATTATCAGAGAAATGCAAATTAAAACTACAGTGAGATATCATCTTACATGAATCAGAATGGTTATTATTAAAAAGTCAAAAATCCTAACAGATATTGGCAAAGATGCAGGTCACATTTCAGACCCCTCCAAGGGCAGCTGAAGCAATTGTTGTACAGAATCTTCCACTCTTCCCAGCCTCCAGGGTGAGACACAACTGTATATTCTAAAGGGTGATAACTGATTGGAAGGCTTTCCATCTAAGAAGAGAGAAGTACCTCCCACTCCAGCCTGTGTGTGATCTAGGTGCTGGGAGTCCAGAGGCAGACATGACAGGAAAGTTCTGGAATATGTGAACAAACATGGGTACACAGAATGGCAGAGCATGAAAAGGGATAATATGGTTGTAAAGCAAGACAGTACAATAGAAAGGCTCTTGATATCTGCAAATATGTGTCTGTCTGGTTTGTCTATCTGGTAAGAGGGGTTGGTACATTAGACTGGGAAGTGAGGGAGGCCTCAGTAAGCAAAAAGCTGCCATGTGAAACCCTAGGGAAAGTGCTTCTCAGTGTTGACATTCACACTGTGATGGAGCGTGGATATGAAGGATGGGGTTGGGGGTGGTGGTGGTGGGCATCGTGTAACGTCTTGGAGAGGCCAAGAGAGGCAGAGGCAGGGGCAGGGTAGAAAAACAGAATCAGAGCAAACATTGTCAGTTGCAAATTAATCACTTTTGCAACACTGAATTTTCTTTTTTTTCTCTCCTTTCACTTACCTTGGCTGTTTAGTTAATATATTTTTATAGCGCCATTTTCTTTCCTTTCCTTTGCCTGTTTATCTCTACTTTTAACACCATCCTTGTAAAGTCCCACCTTCCTCACAGTAGTCAGGCTTCATCAGCATCATGGGGAAAACAATATTTCTCCTTGATTTAATTTTGGAAAGAGTCTGACAGAAGGAATGAGTGCTCTCAAATGCTGAGTCTGTTCAGTTCTGCTGAGTCCTTAGGAGTCCAGTTAGGCCTTCCTGGGCCATCACTGCTTGAAGCCCAATTATGTGCTTTGTCACATCTTCCTCTAGACTATACTCATGCCTAAAGAATCACAGTTCTTGAAACTTCCATTTCCTGAGTTAATTTCCCAGAAATTAACTCCCCTTCAAGGATCCTCAGGAAGAATCTCAGGAAGAATCTAAAAAAGGGTCCTTGCAGGGAGTTATTTTCCGGTTAAATAAAACATCTGCCATCTTTTCAGAATATAGACTTTTCCTTCTCACCGTAAGAAACGTGAGCTTGTTCTGGGGAGTGATTTCTTTGATAGGTCCCGAAGTACAGGCAATGAAAACAATAATAGACAAATGGTATTGCATGAAGCAAAAAAACTACTGCACAGCAAAGGAAATCATTAACAGAGTGAAGATACAGTCCACGGATTGGGAGAACATATTTGCAAATTATACAGCATAAAATGGGCTAATATCCAAAATATACAAGGAATTCAAACTACTCAATAGAAAGAAACAAATAACTTGATTAAAAACTGGGCAAATAATCTGAATACACATTTCTCAAAATACACACAAATGGCCAATAGATATTTAGAAAAATGCTCAACATCACTAAACAGGGAAATGTAAATAAAACCACAATAATATATTACCTCATACTGTTAGATTGACTATTACAAAAAAGGTGAAAGATAACAAGTGTTGGAGAGGATGAGGAAAAAAGAAAACCCTTGTACACTGTTGGATGAAATGTAAATTAGTACAGTCATTGTATGATTTGGCTGTGTCCCCATCTAAATCTCAACTCGAATTGTATCTCCCAGAATTCCCGTGTGTTGTGGGAGGGACCCAGGGAGAGGTAGTTTAATCATGGGGGCCAGTCTTTCCCATGCTGTTCTCATGATAGTGAATAAGTCTCATGAGATCTGATGGGATTATCAGGGGTTTCCTCATTTGCTTCTTCCTCACTTTCTCTTGCCTTCACCATGTAAGAAGTGCCTTTCACCTCCTGCCATGATTCTGAGGTTTCCCCAGCCATGTGGAATTGTCCAAGTAAACCTCTTCTTCTTCCCAGTCTTGGGTATGTCTTTATCAGCAGCATGAAAACAGACTAATATTGTAAATTGTTACCAGTAGAGAGGCATTGCTGAAAAGATACCAGAAAATGTGAAAGTGACTTTGGAGTTGGGTAACAGCCAGAGGTTGGAAGAGTTTGGAAGGCTCAGAGGAAGACAGGAAAACGTGGGAAAGTTTGGAACTTCCTAGAGACTTGTTGAATGACTTTGACAAAAATGCTGACAGTGATATGGACAATAAGATCTAGGCTGAGGTGGTCTCAGATGGGCATGAGGAGCTTGTTGGGAACTGGGGTAAAGGTGGCTCTTGTTATGTTTTAGCAAAGAGGCTGGTGGCATTTTGCCCCTGCCCTAGAGATTTGTAAAACTTTGAACTTGAGAAAGATGATTTAGGATATCTAGTGGAAGAAATTTCTAAGCAGCAAAGCATTCAAGAGGTGACTTGCACTCTGTTAAAAGCATTCGGTTTTATAAGGGAAGCAGAGCATAAAAGTTTGGAAATTTTGCAACCTGATTATGCAATAGAAAAGAAAAACCCATTTTCTGGGAAGAAATTCAAGCCAGCTGCAGAAATTTGCATAAGCAGTGAGAAGCCTAATGTTAATCCCCAAGACCATGGGGAAAATGTCTTCAGGCCATGTCAGAGAACTTCACAGCAGCCCCTCCCATCACAGACCTGGAGTCCCAGGAGGAAAAAGTAGTTTACTGGGCTGGACCCAGTATTCCCGTGCTGTGTGCAGCCTAGGACTTTGACAGAGCAGGAGCATCACCATCGTGGATAAGCACCACCATTCTAAAGTTCCCCTTGATCAAAAACTGCCTAAATCCAAAGGGCATCAGCCTAATGGCTAAGGTCAGCATGACCATAAACCATAAATGACTTCTCTGACCACAAACATTTGAACCATAAGATAAACCCCTCCCCAGAGAGATGTCAGCCCCAATATAACCTCCCCTTCTACCAGAGACATTCCAATCCCACAATAAACTTCTCCTCCAAACAGAAACATTCCAAGCCTATGATAAGCTCTCTCACCCTAAAACCAACAAATACTCTTAGTCTGTGAGAGAGTGTGCTCCTGACCAAAATCAGCCAGAAGCCCCTCTCAGGTTTATTCTCCAAAATAAACCATCCTTGACGGGTGAGTCACTTTTCGTGTCTTTGACGGGTGAGTCACTTTTCGTGTTTCTTTCTTCTTTCTTTAACTCTTCCACCTCTGGTTGCCCACAATGGGTATTTTGCTCTCTTCCCTCCTCCCTCATCCTCTTCTCTCTCTTTCTCGCTCTTCCTTGTGCAGCTCCAGTCCAAGGGGCCCTTTGCCAATTCCAATCAGAACATCCAACATTGGATACTAATCCAGCTGACTGGTAAGATCCACCCTCTCAGGTCAGCTGTCCTGGGTCCTTGGAGGACCAGTGGGACTAAGCTAGAAGAAATCTTGGAGATGCCCAGTTTCTTCTCAGCTTGATCATCCTCTTTATAAAGAGGATTCCAGGTTTCTGTTTTTTATCTGGGGATGCCTAGAACAAAAACGGACACCCTCAGCTTCCTCTTACCAGTCCACATGGGTGTCAAACAATCCCACTTTCCTAAGTCCTCTCCATTGGGCTGTCTCCTTCACAATGTTGCCAAACTTGGCTTATGGGAAGCATAAAGCCAAAGCATTTGCTTTTTTATTGCAACATGGCCTGGCCCCAGTACAAATTAGATAATGACAGCCAATAGCCTGAAAATGGCACTTTTGACTTTCAAATTCTCAGGGACCTTGACAACTTTATAACCAGGAACAGCGAATGGCAAGAGGCTCTCTATATTCAGGTTTTCTTTTACCTTAGATCCCAACCTTCCCTGTGCTAAACTTGCACCCCTCATGAAATCTTTCTTCTTAATGAAAACCCTCCCTAGGTCTCTCCTTCCTCTGAAACTCCTTCCTCCAAAACCCCTTCCCCTGAAACCCCTTTGATCCTGCAGATGAACTCCCTCCATATTCTTATCCCCCTGCATCTGCTCCTCAACCTGTCTGAACCCTCCACTTCAGTGACCCCTCCTGCCCCCAAGTCTCAGCCCCAAACCCCACTCCTCCTCCTTCTCCATTTGTTACCTGTTCAAAAACTGCTCCAACCAGTCAAACCACCTCTGTCATTCTCCCTCTTCAGGAAGTGGCTGGGGTTGAAGGCATTGCTTGTGTTCATGCCCTTTCTCCACGTCTGATTTTGTCGCAGATCAAACAGTGCCTGAGATCTTTCTCTGAAAATCCCCCTCATTAGTGCAGCGAATTCCTGCACATAACCCAATCCTTTAATTTAATGTGGCATGATATTTATATAATTCTAACCTCCACCCTCACCCCTGAAGAAAAAGAGCACTCGATTTAATTAAAATGAATATTCAAACTATGAGTATATTCAAAAGGTCTTTATGTTTTTCTCTTCCTATGTTTGTTTTCCTAGAAAAGGTTTTCCCAGTCAACTGAATTACTTTTCTCCATTCTGTCTTGCCACTCTTGGTGCATATATGAAAAATCCTAAAATGACTTCTGGTGGCCTGGGATTCCTTGGGAAAACAGAAAAGGTGCCACAAATCCCGTTTTGGGAAAAATCTGTTTTCCTTATGGAACCCCAGGAATTAAAGATGAATAAGTACCTCTCAAAATCTGTCTTTGTCTTGCAACTAGACTTGTTTATTAGGCCCGGGAAACTGTTTTCCTAGCCCTGTTCTTAATGGGTCTCACCAAAAGGCCAGTGATCCAATTGGGAAATTAGCCAAAAAAAAAAAAAAAAATCTAATTACTGGATCTTCTTCTGGTTGTCTGTGTGGCTATATATGTGTTATATGTGCAATGCTTATTTAAAAAGCTCTAATTAATTGACCTAAGAAAAATAAGCACTTAAATCAAATATATTTAATGGAAAAGTAAAACCTGTGGGACCTTTCAGTTCACGTGACTTGAATCTTTAAAACTTACTGGTACAGTAAGATTAGAAATGTCTTAAGAGTTGCCAGCAAACATTTTTGTTTACATTTATTAATCAAGTAATTTCATAGTTATTTCTGCCAAATACTATAAGGTGTCAAAATTTGGCATACAGGCCACAAAACTATAACTCAGTCCAAACACAATAATCTTTGCTTCTATAATTTTTTAATAAATGAAACATTAATATTGGTTTAATAAAGATAGCTATATCTTGAACTATTTAGTGAAATACCCTAACTTCTAATCTTGATAGTAAAGAAAAAAGAATTTATATAAAGAAGAATCTTACATGGTAAATTCTTGTCCTAAAGTAAATTAACTGGTTGTTTAAGGAGAGGGATCTTTACAAGTCAGAAAGTCGAGGCATGTCAGAAATTATCCGTGTAAGTCATGAAAAATTTTATAAAAGGGAGGGTATTGACAAGATGGATGAATAGGAATAGCTCTAGTCTGCAGCTCCCAGTGAGATCAGTGCAGAAGGCGGGTGATTTCTGCATTTCCAACTGAGGGACCTGGCTCATCTCATTGGGACTGGTTAGACAGTGGGTATAGCCCATGGAGGGTGAGCCAAAGCAGGATGGGGCGTTGCCTCATCCAGGAAGCACAAGGGGTCAGGGAACTCCCTTCCCTAGCCAAGGAAAGCCATGAGGGACTGTGCTGTGAGGGATTGTGGCATGAAGAATGGTGCATTCTGGCCCAGATTCTATGCTATTCCCATGGTCTTCACAACCTGGAGACCAGGAAATCCCCTTAGGTGCCTACACCACCATGGCCCTGAGTTTCAAGCACAAAACTGGGTGGCCATTTGGGAAGACATTGAGCTAGGTGCAGAAGTTTTTTTTTTTTTCATACCCCACTGGCACCTCTAACCCCAGCAAGACAGAACCATTCACTCCCCTGGAAAGGGGGCTAAAGCCAGGGAGCCAAGTGGTCTAGCTCAGCAGATCCTACCCCCCATGGAGACCAGCAAGCTAAGATCCACTGCCTTGGAATTCTCACTGCCAGTACAGCTGACTGAAGTTGACCTGGGATGTGTGAGCTTGGTGGGAGGAGGGGCATCCACCACTACGCAGGCCTGAGTAGCTACTTTTCCCCTGACAGTGTAAACAAAGCCTCTGGGAAATTTGAGCTGGGTGGAGCCCAATGCAGTTCAGCAAAGCTGCTGTAGCTAGACTGCCTCTCTAGAGTCCTTGTCTCTGAAAGACATCTCTGAAAGAAAGGCAGCAGCCCCAGTCAGGGGCTTATAGATAAAACTCCCATCTCCCTGGGACAGAGCACATGGGAGAAAGGGGCAGCTGTGAGCACAGTTTCAGTGGACTTAAACATTCCTGTCTGCCAGCTCTGAAGAGAGCAGCAGATCTCCCAGCACAGTGCTCAAGTTCTGCTAAAGGACACATTGCCTCCTCATGTGGGTCCCTGACTCCCATGCCTCCTGACTGGGAGACACCTCCCAGCAGGGGTCAACAGACACCTCATACAGGAGAGCTCTGGCTGTCATCTGGCAGATGCCCCTCTGGGATGAAGCTTCCAGAAGAAGGAACAGGCAGCAATCTTTGCTCTTCTGCACCCTCTGCTGGTAATGCCCAGGCAAACAGGGTCTGGAGTGGACCTCCAGGAAACTCCACCAGATCTGCAGCAGAGGGGCCTGACTGTTAGAAGGAAAACTAACAAACAGAAAGGAGTAGCATCAACATCAACAAAAAGGATGTCCACACGAAAACCCATCCAAAGGTCGCCAACATCAAAGACCAAAGGTAGATAAGTCCACAAAGATGAGAAAAAAACAATGCAAAAAGGTTGAAAATTCCAAAAACCAGAATGCCTCTTCTCCTCCAAAGGAATACAACTCCTCACCAGCAAGGGAACAAAACTGGATGGAAAATGAGTTTGATGAATTGACAGATGTAGGCTTCAGAAGGTGGGTAATAACAAACTCCTCCGAGCTAAAGAAGCATGTTCTAACCCAATGCAAGGAAGCTAAGAACCTTGAAAAATGACTAGAGGAATTGCTAACTAGAATAACCAGTTTAGAGAAGAACACAAATGACCTGATGGAGCTGAAAAACACAGCATGAGAACTTCGTGAAACATACAAAAGTATCAACAGTCAAATCAATCAAATGGAAGAAAGGATATGAGAGATTGAAGATCAACTTAATGAAATAAAGTGTGAAGACAAGATTAGAAAAAAAAGAATGAAAAGAAATGAATGAAGCCTCCAAGAAATACGAAACTATGTGAAAAGATCAAACCTACATTTGATTTGTGTACCTGAATGTGACAGGGAGAATGGAACCAAGTTGGAAAACACTTTTCAGGATATTATCCAGGAGAATTTCCCCAACCTAGCAAGGCAGGCCAACATTCAAATTCAGGAAATACAGAGAACACCACAAAGATATTCCTCGAGAAGGGCAAGTCCAAAACACATAATTGTCAAATTCGCCAAGGTTGAAATGAGAGGAAAATATTAAGGACAGGCAGAGAGAAAGGTCAGGTTACCCACAAAGGGAAGTCTATCAGACCAACAGCGAATCTCTCTGCAGAAACCCTACAAGCCAGAAGAGAGTGGGGGCCAATATTCAACATTCTTAAAGAAAAAAATTTTCAACCCAGACTTTCATATCCAGCCAAACTAAGCTTCATAAGTGAAGGAGAAATAAAATCCTTTACAGACAAGCAAATGCTGAGAGATTTTGTCACCACAAGGCCTGCCTTACAAGAGCTCCTAAAGGAAGCACTGTATATGAAAAGGAAAAACCAGTACCAGCCACTGCAAAAACATGCCAAATTGTAAAGACCATCAACACTACGAAGAAACTGCATCAACTAATGGGCAAAATAACCAGCTAGCATTAATAATGACAGGATCAAATTCACACATAACAATATTAACCTTAAATGTAAATGGGATAAATGCCCCAATTAAAAGACACAGACTGGCAAATTGGATAAAGAGTCAAGACCCATCGGTGTGCTGTATTCAGGAGACCCATCTCACGTGCAAAGACAAACAGAGGCTCAAAATAAAGGGATGGAGGAATATTTACCAAGCAAATGGAAAGAAAAAAAAAAGCAGTAGTGATTGCAATCCTAGTCTCTGATAAAATAGACTTTAAACTGACAAAGATCAAAAAAGACAAAGAAGAGCATCATATAGTGGTAAAGGGATCAATGCAACAAGAAGAGCTAACTCTCCTAAATATATATGCACCCAACACAGGAGCACCCAGATTCATAAAGCAAGTTCTTAGAGACCTACAAAGAGACTTAGACTCCCACACAATAATAGTTGGAGTCTTTAACACCCCACTGCACTGTCAATATTAGACAGATCAATGAGACAGAAAATTAACAAAGATATTCAGGACTTGAACTCCGCTCTGGACCAAGTGAACCTAACAGACATCTACAGAACTCTCCACCCCAAATCAACAGAATATGCATTCTTCTCAGCACCATATCACACTTATTCTAAAATTGACCACATAATTGGAAGTAAAACAGTCCTCAGCAAATGGAAAAGAATGGAAATCATAACAGTCTTTTAGATCACAGTGTAATCAAACTAGAACTCAGGATTAAGAAACTCACTCTAAACCACACAACTACACAGAAACTGAGCAACCTGCTTCTGAATGACTACTGGGTAAATAACAAAATTAATGCAGAAATAAATAAGTTCTTTGAAACCAATGAGAACAAAGACATAACACACCAGAATCTATGGGACACAGCTAAAGTAGTGTTTAGAGGAAAATTTATAGCACTAAATGCCCACAGGAGAAAGTGGGAAAGATCTAAAATCAACACCCTAACATCAAAATTAAAAGAACTAGAGAAGCATCTGGCCCCACCAAAGTGTTAAAAGCACACCAGAAAGAGAACTTAAACTCTGTGAGCCAGGCACCCAAACTATGTCTCTTACAAGCAGTAGGAGGAGTATTTGGGCCCATTCACATGCATGCCCCCTTCTCACGCTCAGATTTAAAACAAACAAAGAGCAGAAAACAAACAAAGGTAGATTTAGGGAAATTCTTGGATGATCCTGATAACTCTATAGATGTCCTGCAAGGATTGGGACAGTCCTTTGATCTAACATGGAGAGATATCATGTCACTTCTTGATCAGACCTTAAGTTCTACTGAAAAAGAAGAAGCTTTAGCAGCAGCCCAGCAATTTGGGGATCTGTGGTACCTTAGCCAAGTAAACGATTGAATGACCCTGGAGGAGTTGGAAAAATCCCCCACAGGGCAACAGGCAGTCCCCACTGTAGACCCTCATTGGGATACTGACTCAGATCATGGAGATTGGAGTCACAGGCATTTGCTAACTTGCATTTTGGAAGGGTTGAGGAAGAATAGGAAAAAGCCAATGAACTACACAATGCTATCCACAATTACACAGGGAAAAGAGGAAAACCCCTCCGCTTTTTTAGAAAGGTTAAGAGAGGCCCTAAGAAAGCACACCTCCCTAACTCCAGATTCTGTAGAAGGCCAACTTATTTTAAAAGATAAATTTATCACCCAATCAGCAGCTGATATTAGGAGAAAATTCCAAAAGTCTGCTTTAGGTTCAGAACAAAATTTGGAGACATTATTAAACCTGGCAACCTCGGTGTTCTATAATAGGGACCAAGGGGAACAGGCGCAAAGGAAAAAGTGAGATAAAAGAAAGGCTGCAGCCTTAGTCACGGCCCTCAGACAGGCAGATCTTGGTGGCTCAGAGGGAACCAAGAGAGGAGCAGGCCAATTACCTAGCAGGGCTTGTTATCAGTGCAGTTTGCAAGGACACTTTAGGAAAGACCGTCCAACAAAAAACAAACCACCCCCTCACCCATGTCCAATATGCCAAGGCAATCACTGGAAGGCACACTGCCCCAGAGGACGAAGGCCTCCTAGGCCAGAAGCACCCAACCAGATGATTCAGCAACAGGACTGAGGGTGCCCGGGGCAAGCGCCAGCTCATGCCATCACCCTCATAGAGCCCTGGGTACTTTTGACCATTGAGGGCCAGGAAGTGGACTTCCTCCTGGACACTGGCACAGACTTCTCAGTTTTAATCTCATGCCTCGGACGACTGTCCTCAAAGTCCATTACTATCTGAGGAATCTTAGGACAGCCTGTAATCAGGGATTTCTCTCGCCTCCTCAGCTGCAATTGGGAGACTTTGCTCTTTTCACATGCCTTTCTTGTTATGCCCGAAAGTCCCACGCCCTTATTAGGGAGGGACATATTAGCCAAAGCTGGGGCCGTTATCCACCCCAGTCCTAAACACCACCAAATTAATCGATCCCATAATCACCAATTTACCAGTCACACAGGCCTCAAATCTCACAAGCATAAACTTAAGCACGGCTCTTGAGAATACCTCCCAATATCAGTCCTGGATATCAATAACCTCAGGTTTCACCTGTTTAATTTCAGGCATTTTTTTTTCATCTGTGATAACACAGCCTATTGATGCTTAAACAGCACTCCAAAAGAACTATGCTTTCTCTCCTTTCTAGCACCTCTCATGTCCATATATACTGAACAAGAGTTACAAAGTCTGCTTATACCCCAATCTTGCCACACGCGAGCCCTTATTGTAGGAGCTGGAATACTGGATGGGCTTGGGACTGAAATTGGAGGCATAACCTCCTCCACCCAATTATACTATAAATTATCACGAGAATTAAATGATGACATGGAACAAGTTGCCAACTCCCTGCTGACCCTACAAAACCAGCTTAATTCTCTAGCTGCAGTAGTCCTTCAAAACCGGAGAGCCCTAGACTTATTAACAGCTCAAAGAAGAGTAACCTGCCTCTTCTTAGGAGAAAAATGTTGCTATTTCATTAACCAGTCAGGAGTCATTACTAAAAAGTCAAAGAAATAAGAAAACAGATAGAAAGTAGAAAAAAGGAGCTTGAACACTCAGGGCCCCGGAATATGTTTAACCAATGGATACCTTGGCTCCTCTCCTTTCTAGGCCGTGGGACAGCCATCCTACTATTACTCACTTTGGGGCCTTGCATCTTTAACGTCATTGTCAATTTTGTTTCCTCCAGAATCGAGGCCATCAAGCTACAAATGGACTTACAAATGGAACCTCAAAAGAGTTCAACTCACAGCTTCTACCGAGGACCCTGGATTGACCCACTAGTCCCTCACTAGCCTAAAAAGTTCCCCTCTGGAGGACACCACAACTACAGGGCGCTTTCTTCTCCCCTAATCAACAGGAAGTAGCCAGAACGACCGCTGCTCAGTTCCCAACAGCAGTCGGGGTGTCCTGTCTAGACGGGGGACTGACAGGAGGTGCCTGCTGGGCTTCCTGGGTCAAGTAGGGGCTCAGAAAGCTATGAAACTCACTCATTTCCTGCATCGGGACTTACTTTGGTCCTGCATGAATAATCCTGAAGACATACGCTTAAAATATTCCTAACGTCAGAATTTGTGCATGTGTTTTCTTCCCCAAGAAAGCTATAAACAGCGAAAATTCTGCTGTATGCTTCCTGGTGTCCTCTCTCCCTCTCTCCCTTCCCCCTCCTGTGAAACTAAAAGGAATGTTAAAAGCCCATTTTTCTGTGACCAGCAGACCTTATCTATGCTCCCAATTCCAACTCCTTGTAAACACAATTTGTAAAATCCTATGAGATCTTGTCTCCTTTGTCATGCCACAGCAAGGTTATAAAGTATATAAAACTTAAATTACAATTCCAGTTTTCCTCAAGATCTGAGCCATGTTAATTGTCTTTGTTTCTCGCTCTGGTAACATCTTCCTGCTGCACGTATTTCCCACCTTAAAGAGTTTAAAAGGTGATTGAAAAATCTAACACTGGCTACCCGCTCAGGACCCCTTTCATGCTGTGGAAGCTTTGTACTGTCACTCTGCTTAATAAAGACTACAGCGTTTTTTCTCTTTGTCTGATCCGTGTCTCTCATCGCAGGCTGCTGCCACACCAAATCTTTGGCGTGGCAAAGGCAAGAATCTTTGGCGTTGCAAATCCAGGAGCTGGTTTTTTGAAAAGATTAACAAAATAGATAGACATCTAGCCAGACTAATAAAGAAGAAAAGAGAGAAAAATCAAATAGACACAATAAAAAATGATAAAGGGAATATCACCACTGGTCCCACAGAAATACAAACTACCATCAGAGAATACTACAAACATCTCTATGCAAATAAACTAGAAAATCTAGAAGAAATGGATAAATTCCTGGACACATACACACTTGGAAGACTAAACCAGGAAGAAGTCAAATCCCTGAATAGACCAATAACAAGTTCTGAAATTGAGGCAGTAATTAATAGCCTACCAACCAAAAAAAGCCCAGGACCAGAAGGATTCACAGCTGAATTCTACCAGAGGTACAAAGAGGAGCTGGTACCATTTCTTCTGAAACTATTCCAAACAACAGAAAAAGAAGGACTCCTCCTTAACGCATTTTATGAGGTCAGCATCATCCTGATACCAAAACCTGACAGAGACACAACAAAAAAAGAAAATTTCAGACCAGTATCCCTGATGAACATCGATGCGAAAATCCTCAATAAAATACCGGCAAACCGAATCCAGCAGAACATCAAAAAGCTTATCTGCCACGATCTTGTCAGCTTCACCCCTTGGATGCAAGGCTAATTCAATATACCCAAATCAATAAACATAACCCAGCATACAAACAGAACCATAGACAAAAATGACATGATTATCTCAATAGATGCAGAAAAGGCCTTTGATAAAATTCAACACCCCTTCATGCTAAAAATTCTCAATAAACTAGGTATTGATGGAACATATCTCAAAATAATAAGACCTATTTATGACAAACCCACAGCCAATATCATAGTGAATGGGCAAAAGGTGGAAGCATTCCCTTTGAAAACTGGCACAAGAAAAACATGCCCTCTCTCACCACTCCTATTCAATATAGTATTGGAAGTCTGGCCAGGGCAATCAGGCAAGAGAAAGAAATAAAGGATATTCAAATAGGAAGACAGGAAGTCAAGCTGTCTCTGTTTGCAGATGACATGATTGTATACTTAGAAAACCCCATTGTCTCAGCCCAAAATCTCCTTAAGCTGATAAGAAATTTCAGTAAAGTCTCGGGATACAAAATCAACGTGCAAAAATCACAAGCATTCCTATACACCAATAATAGACAAACAGAGAGCCAAATCATGAGTGAACTCCCATTCACAATTGCTACAATGAGAATAAAATACCTAGGAATACAATTACAAAGGTTGTGAAGGACCTCTTCAAGGAGAACTACAAACCACTGCTCAAGGAAATAAGAGAGGACACAAACAAATGGAAAAACATTCCATGCTCATGGATAGGAAGATTCAGTATTGTAAAAATAGCCATACTGCCCAAAGTAATTTATAGATTCAATGCTATCCCCATCAAGTTACCACTGACTTTCTTCATGGAATTAGAAAAAACTACTTTAAATTTCATATTGAACCTAAAGAGAGCCCATATAGCTAAGACAATCCTAAGCCAAAAGAACAAAACTGGAGGCATCACGCTACCTGACTTCAAACTATACTATAAGGGTACAGTAACCAAAACAGCCTGGTACTGGTGACAAAACAGATCTATAGACCAGTGAAACAGAACAGAGGCCTCAGAAATAACGCTACACATCTACATCCATCTGATTTTGACAAACCTGATAAAAACAAGCAATGGGGAAAGGATTCCCTATTTAATAAACAGTGTTGGGAAAACTGGCTAGCCATATGCAGAAACTTGAATCTGGACTCCTTCCGTACACCTTATGCAAAAATTAACTCAAGATGGATTAAAGACTTAAATGTAAAACCTAAAACCATAAAAACCCTAGAAGAAAACCTAGGCAATACCATTCAGGACATAGGCATGGACAAAGACTTCATGACTAAAACACCAAAAGCAATGGCAACAAAAGCCAAAACTGACAAATGAGATCTAATTAAACTAAAGAGCTTTTACATAGCAAAAACAAAAAACAAAACAAAACAAACAAACAAACAAAAAATCAGAGTAATAGGCAACCTACAGAATGGGAGAAAATTTTTGCAATCTATCCATCTGACAAAGGGCTAATATCAAGATTCTACAAGGAACTTAAAGAAATTTACAAGAAAAAAATAACCCCATCAAAAAATGGGCAAAGGATATGAGCAGACACTTCTCAAAAGAAGACACTTATGCAGCCAACAAACATGAAAAAAACCTCATCACTAGTCATTAGAGAAGTGCAAATCAAAACCACAATGAGATAACATCTCAGGACAGTTAGAATGGCAATCATTAAAAAGTCAGGAAACAACAGATGCTGGAGAGAATGTGGAGAAATAGGAATGCTTTTACACTGTTGGTGGGAGCATAAATTAGTTCAACCGTTCTGGAAGACACTTTAGCAATTCCCCAAGGATCTAAAACCAGAAATACCATTTGACCTAGTAATCCCATTACTGGGCATATACCCAAAGGATTATAAATCATTCTACTATACAGGCACATGCACATGTATGCTTATTGCAGCATTATTCACAATAGCAAAGACCTGGAACCAACCCAAATGCCCACCAACGATAGACTGGATAAAGAAAACGTGGCACATACACACCAGGGAATATGATGCAGCCACTAGAAAGGATGAGTTCATGTCCTTTGCAGGGACATGGATGAAGCTGGAAACCATCATTCTCAGCAAACTAACACAAGAATAGAAAACCAAACACCACCTGTTCTCACTCATAGTGGTAGCTGAACAATGAAAATATATGGACACAGGGAGGGGAACATCACACACCGGGGCCTGTCAAGGGGTGGGGGCTAGGGGAGGGGTAGCATTTGTAGAAATGCCTAATTAGGTGATGGGTTGATGGGTGCAGCAAACCACCATGGCACATGTATACCTATGTAACAAAACAGCATGTTATGCACATGCATCCCAGAACTTAAAGTATAATAAAATAAATAAATAAAAAGCAAGACTCAATGATCTGTTGCTTATAAGAAATATACTTCACCTATACAGATACACATAGGCTGAAAATAAGGGGAGGGAAAAAGATATTCTATGCTAATGGAAACCAAAAAAGAGCAGGAGTAGCTATACTTGTATCAGACAAAATAGATTACAAGACAAAACTTTTGGTCAGGTGCAGTGGCTCATACTTATAATTCCAGCACTTTCAGAGGCCTAGATGGGCAGATTGCTTGAGCCCAGGAGTTTGAGACAAGCCTGGGCAACATGGAAAAAACCCCTCTCTACAAACAATAGAAAAACTACCCAGGCATGGTGATGCATGCCTGTAGTCCCAGCTAGTCAGGAGACTGAGGTGGGAGGATCACTTAAACCTGAGAAGCAGAGGTTGTAGTGAGCCAAGATCACACCACTGCATTCCAGCCTAGGTGAAAGAGCAAGACCCTGTCTCAAAAAAAATTAACTTTTTGTTGTTTTTATTCATCTTATTGTACTGTCTATGTCTGGAAAAGTAGCAGTTTTTATTATTTTTTATTTGTTTATCATTTAATCTTTCTACTTAAGATAAGAGTAGTTTACACGGCACATTTACAGTGTTATAATATTCTGTGGTTTTCTGTGTACTTTCTATTACCAATGGGATTTGTACCTTCAGATTATTTTTTCTCATTCATTAATGTCTTTTTATTTATGATTGAAGTACTGCCTTTAGCATTTCTTGTAGGACAGGTCTGGTGTTTATGAAATCCCTGTTTCTGTATGTCTGAGAAAGTCTTATTTCTCCTTCATGTTTGAAGGATATTTTCACCTGATATATGATTCTAGGGTAGGTGTTTTTTTTCCTTCAGGATTTTAAATATGTCATGCCACCTCTCTCCTGGCCTGTAAGGTTGAAATGTCTGCTGCCACACTTATTGGGGTTCCATTGTATGTTATTTGTTTCTTTTCTCTTGCTGCTTTTGGGAGCTTTTCTTTAACCTTGAGCTTTGGAAATTTGATTATTACATGCCTTGAAGTAGTGTTCTTTAAGTTAAATCTTCTTGGTGTTCTATAACCTTCTTGTAATTGGATGTTGATTTCTTTCTCTGGGTTTGGGACATTCTCTGTTATTATCCCTTTGAATAAACTTTTTACCCCTATCTCTTTCACTGACTCCCCTTTATCTAACTTGCCCCTCTGTGCCTTTTAAGTGGAACATTTAGACTACTTACATTCAATGTTAATATTGATATGTGAGATTTTTAATCCTGTTCTGATGTTGTTAGCTGGTTTCTTTGTAGTCCCAATTGTGTAGTTGCTTTATAAGGTCTGTGAGCTATGTATAATACTTAAGTGTGTTTTTGTGGTAGCAGGCATCATTCTTTCATTTCCATATTTAAAACTCTCTTAGGGTATCTCATAATGCTAGTCTAGTGGTAAAAAATAAAGTCCCTTAACAATTGCTTACCCGGAAAATATTTTATTTCTTCTTTGTTTATGAAGCTCAGTTTGGGAGGACATAAAATTCCTGGTTGGACTTCCTTTTCTTTGAGAATACTGAAAATAAGTACCAAATTTCTTCTCACTTGTAAGGTTTCTGCTGAGAAATCCATTGTTAGCCTAATGGGGTTCCCTTGTAAGTGATCTGACCCTTTTCTCTAGGTATCTTTAACATTTTTTCTTTAGTATTGACTTTGGATACTCTGGTGACTATGTGCCTTGGTGACATTTGTCTTGTATAGTATCTTGCAGGTGTTCCTCAGATTTCTTGTATTTGGATGTCTACCTCCCTAGCAAGATTAGGAAAACTTTTCTGAATTATTCCTTCAAATATGTTTTCCAGTTGTTTACTTTTTCTTCTTCTCTCCGGAATTCCAATCTTTTGTAGATTTGGTTGCTTAACATAATCCTATGTTTCTAAAAAATTTTATTCATTTTTAAACAATTCTTTCTTCTTTATTTTTGTGTGACTGAGTTACTAGAAATATTGGTCTTCATGTTCTGAAATTTTTCCTTTTGCTTGATCTAGTCTATTGATAGAGCTTTCAATAGTATTTTGAAACTCCGTGAGTTTTTCAATTCCTCAAGATCTGCTTAGTTTTAAAAAGATGCTTATCAGGGAAGGTTCCAAGATGGCCAAATAGGAACAACTCCGGTCTGCAGCTCCCAGGGTTAGCAATGCAGAAGATGGGTGGCTTCTGCGTTTCCAACTGAGGTACCAGGTTCATCTCACTGGGGCTTGTCAGACAATGGGTGCAGCCTATGGAACAGGGCAGGGCATCGCCTCACCTGGGAAGCACAAGGGATCAGGGAATTCCCTTTCCTAGTAAAGGGAAGCCATGACAGACAGTACCTGGAAAATTGGGACACTCCCACCCTAATATTGTGCTTTTCCAATGGCCTTAGCAAACGGCACACCAGGAGATTATATCCCTCTTCTGGCCCAGAGGCTCCCACATCCACAGAGCCCCGCTCACTGCTAGCACAGCAGTCTGAGACTGAACTGCAAGGCAGCAGTGAGACTAGGGGAGGAGCATCCACCATTGCTGAGGCTTGAGTAGGTAAACAAGATGGCAGGCAAGCTTGAACTGGGTGGAGCCCACCGTAGCTCAAGGAGGCCTGCCTGCCTCTGTAGACTCCATCTCTGGGGGCAGGGCATAGCTGAACAAAAGGCAGCAGAAACTTCTGCAGATTTAAATGTCCCTTTCTTTGAAGACAGTAGTGCTTCTCCCAGCACGGAGTTTGAGATCTGAGAATGGACAGACTGCATCCTCAAGTGGGTCCCTGACCCCCGAGTAGCCTAACTGGGAGACACTTCTGAGTAGGGGCTGATTGACATCTCATACAATTGGGTGCCCCTCTGAGATGAAGCTTTCAGAAGAAGGATTAGACAGCAATGTTTACTGTTCTGCAATATTTGCTGTTCTACAGCCTCCACTGGTGATATCCAGGCAATCAAGGTCTGGAGTGGACCTCCAGCAAACTCCAACAGACCTGTAGCTGAGGATCCTGACTGTTAGAAGGAAAACTAACAAACAGAAAGGACATCCACACCAAAACCCCATCTGTACGTCACCAACATCAAAGACCAAAGGTTGATAAAACCACAAAGATGGGGAGAAACCAGAGCAGAAAAGCTGGAAATTCTGAAAATCATAGCACGCCTTCTCCTCCAAAGGAATGCAGCTCCTTGCCAGCAACAGAACAAAGCTGGATGGAGAATGATTTTGATGAGTTAAGAGAAGAAGGTTTCAGATGATCAGTAATAAACTTCTCCAAGCTAAAGGAGGATGTCTGAACCCATCACAAAGAAGCTAAAAACCTTGAAAAAAGATTAGATGAAAGGCTAACTAGAATAAACAGTGTAGAGAAGTCCTTAAATGATCTGATGGAGCTGAAAACTATGGCACGAGAACTATGTGGCAAATGCACAAGCTTCAGTAGCCGATTTGATCAAGTGGAAGAAAGGGTATCAGTGACTGAAGATCAAATGAATGAAATGAAGCGAGAAGACAAGTTTAGAGAAAAAAGAGTAAAAAGAAATGAACAAAACCTCCAAGAAATAGGGGTCTATGTGAAAAGATCAAATCTACATCTGATTGGTGTACCTGAAAGTGATGGGAAGAATGGAACCAAGTTGGAAAACACTTTTCAGGATATTACCGAGGAGAACTTCTCCCAACCTAGTGACGCAGGCCAACATTCAAATTCAGGAGATACAGAGAATGGCACAAAGATACTCCTTGAGAAAAGCAACCCCAAGACATATGATTGTCAGATTCACCAACGTTGAAATGAGAGGAAAAAATGTTAAGGGCAGCCAGAGAGAAAGGTCGGGTTACCCACAAAGGGAAGTCCATCAGACTAACAGCGAAAGTCTCAGCAGAAACTCTACAAGCCAGAAGAGAGTGGGGGCCAATATTCAACATTCTTAAAGAAAAGAATTTTCAACCCAGAATCTCATATCCAGCCAAACTAAGCTTCATAAGTGAAGAAGAAATAAAGTCCTTTACAGACAAATAAATACTGAGAGATTTTGTCACCACCAGGCCTGCCTTATGCAAGCTCCTGAAGGAAGCACTAAACATGGAAAGAAACAACCGGTACCAGCCACTGCAAAAACATGCCAAATTGTAAAGACCGTCAACGCTAGGAAGAAACAGCATCAACTAATGAGCAAAATAACCAGCTAACATCATAATGACAGGATCAAATTCACACATAACAATATTAACCTTAAATGTAAATGGGCTAAATGCTCCAATTAAAAGACACAGACTGGCAAATTGGTTAAAGAGTCAAGACCCATCAGTGTGCTGTATTCAGGAGACCCATCTCATGTGCATAGACACACATAGGCTCAAAATAAAGGGATGGAGGAAGATCTGCCAAGCAAATGGAAAACTAAACAAAAAAACAGGCAGGGGTTGCAATCCTAGTCTCTGATAAAACAGACTTTAAACCAACAAAGATCCAAAGAGACAAAGAAGGCCATTACATAATGGTAAAAGGATCAATTCAACAAGAGAGCTAACACCCTAAATATATATTCACCCAATACAGGAGCACCCAGATATATAAAGCAAGTCCTTAGAGACTTACAAAAACACTTAGACTCCCACACATAATAATGGGAGACTTTAACACCCCACTGTCAATATTAGACAGATCAACGAGACAGAAAGTTAACAAGGATATCCAGGAATTGAACTCAGCTCTGCACCAAGCAGACCTAATAGACATCTACAGAACTCTCCACCCCAAATCAACAGAATATACATTCTTCTCAGCACCACATTGCACTTATTCCAAAACTGTCCACATAGTTGGAAGTAAAGCACTCCTCAGCAAATGTAAAAGAACAGAAATTATAATAAACTGTCTTTCAGACCACAGTGCAATCAAACTAAAACTCAGGATTAAGAAACTCAATCAATACTGCTCAGCCACATGGAAACTGAACAACCTGCTCCTGAATGACTACTGGGTACATAACGAAACGACGGCAGAAATAAAGAAGTTCTTTGAAACCAATGAGAACAAAGACACAACATACCAGAATCTCTGGGACACATTTAAAGCAGTGTGTAGAGGGAAATTTATAGCACTAAATGCCCATGAGAGAAAACAGGAAAGATCTAAAATTGACACCCTAACATCACAATTAAAAGAACTAGAGAAGCAAGAGCAAACACATTCAAAAGCTAGCAGAAGGCAAGAAATAACTAAGATCAGAGCAGAACTGATGGAGATAGAGATACACAAAACCTTCAAAAAATCAATGAACCCAGGAGCTGGTTTTTTGAAAAGATCAACAAAATTGATAGATCACTAACAAGACTAATAAAGAAGAAAAGAGAGAAGAATCAAATAGACTTAGTAAAAAATGATAAAGGGGATATCATCACCAACCCCACAGAAATACAAACTACCATCAGAGAATACTATAAACACCTCTATGTAAATAAATTAGAAAACCTGGAAGAAATGGATAAACTCCTGGACACATACACCCTCCCAAGACTAAACCAGGAAGAAGTTGAATCCCTGAATAGACCAATAACTGGCTCTGAAATCAAGGCAATAATTAATAGCCTATCAACAAAAAGAAGTTCAGGACCAGATGGATTCACAGTCGAATTCCACCAGAGGCACAAGGAGGAGCTGGCACCATTTCTTTTGAACTTATTCTAATCAATAGAAAAAGAGGGAATCCTCCCTAACTCATTTTATGAGGCCAATATCATCCTGAAACCAAAGCCTGGCAGAGACACAACAAGAAAAGAGAATTTTAGGCCAATAGCTCTGATGAACACCAAAGCAAAACCCTCAATAAAATACTGGGAAATGGAATCCAGCAGCATGTCAAAAAGCTTATCCACCGTGATCAAGTGGGCTTCATTCCTGGGATGCAAGGCTGGTTCAATATAAGCAAATCAACAAATGTAATCTAGCATATAAACAGAACCAAAGACAAAAACCACATGATTATCTCAATAGATGCAGAAAAGGCCTTTGATAAAATTCAACACCCCTTCATGCTAAAAACTCTCAATAAATTCGATATTGATGGAACCTATCTCAAAATAATAAGAGCTATTTATGGCAAACCCACAGCCAATATCATACTGAATGGGCAAAAACTGGAAGCATTCCCTTTGAAAACTGGCACCAGACAGGGATGCCCTTTCTCACCACTCCTATTCAAATAGTGTTGGAAGTTCTGGCCAGGGCAATCAGGCAGGAGAAAGAAATAAAGGGTATTCAGTGAGGAAAAGAGGAAGTCAAATTGTCCATGTTTGCAGATGGCATGATTGTATATTTAGAAAACCCCATCGTCTCAGCCCCAAATCTCATTAAGCTGATAAGCAACTTCAGCAAAGTCTCAGGATACAAAATCAGTGTGTAAAAATCACAAGCATTCCTCTACACCAATAACAGACAGAGAACCAAATCATGAGTGAACTCCCATTCACAACTGCTTCAAAGGGAATAAAATACCTAGGAATCCAATTTACAAGGGATGTGAAGGACCTCTTCAAGGAGAACTACAAACTAGTGCTCAATGAAATAAAAGAGAACACAAACAAATGGAGTAACATTCCATGCTCATGGATAGGAAGAATAAATATTGTGAAAATACCCATACTGCCCAAGGTAATTTATAGATTCAATGCCATCCCCATCAAGCTACCAATGACTTTCTTCACAGAAATGGAAAAAACTACTTTAAAGTTCTTATGCAACCAAAAAAGAGCCCACGTTGCCAAGAAAATCCTAAGCCAAAAGAACAAAGCTGGAGGCATCACGCTACCTGACTTCAAACTATACTACAAGGCTATGGTAGCCAAAACAGCAAGGTACTGGTACAAAAACAGAGATATAGACCAATGGAACAGAACAAAGCCCTCAGAAATAATACCACACATCTACAATCATCTGATCTTTGACAAACCTGACAAAAACAAGAAATGGGGAAAGAATTCCCTATTTAATAAATGGTGCTGGGAAAACTGGCTAGCCATATGTAGAAAGCTGAAACTGAATCCCTTCCTTACATCTTATACAAAAATTAATTCAGGATGGATTAGAGACTAAATATTAGACCTAAAACCATAAAAACCCTAGAAGAAAACCTAGGCACTACCATTCAGGACATAGGCATGGGCAAGGACTTCATGACTAAAACACCAAAAGCAATGGCAACAAAAGCCAAAATTGACAAATGGGATCTAATTAAACTAAAGAGCTTCTGCACAGCAAAAGAAACTACTATCAGAGTGAATAGGCAACCTACAGAATAGTAGAAAAGGTTTGCAATGTACCCATCTGACAAAGCTCTAACATTCAGAATCTACAAAGAACTTAAACAAATTTACAAGAAAAAGTCAAACAACCTCATCAAAAAGTGGGCAAAGGATATGAGCAGACACATCTCAAAAGAAGACATTTATGCAGCCAACAGACACATGAAAAAATGCTCATCATCACTGGCCATCAGAGAAATGCAAATCAAAACCACAATGAGATACCATCTCACATCAGTTAGAATAGCGATCATGGCCGGGGGCGGTGGCTCACTCCTGTAATCCCAGCACTTTGGGAGGCCAAGACGGGTGGATCACGAGGTCAGGAGATCGCGACGATCCTGGCTAACACGGTGAAACCCTGTCTCTACTAAAAATACAAAAAAAAAAAATTAGCCGGACGTGGTGGCTGGCACCTGTAGTCCCAGCTACACGGGTGACTGAGGCAGGAGAAAGGCGTGAACCCAGGGGGCGGAGCTTGCAGTGAGCCGAGATCGGGCTACTGCACTCCAGCGACAGAACAAGACTCCGTCTCAAAAAAAAAAAAAAAAAAAAAAAAAGAATAGCAATCATTAAAAAGTCAGGAAACAGCAGATGCTGGAGAGGATGTGGAGAAATAGGAACGCTTTTACACTGTTGGTGAGGCTGTTAACTAGTTCAACCATTGTGGAAGACAGTGTGGCGATTCCTCAAGGATCTAGAACTAGAAATACCATTTGACCCAGCCATCCCATTACTGGGTATATACCAAAGGATTATAAATTATGCTGCTATAAAGACACATGCACACGTATGTTTATTGCAGCACTATTCATAATAGCAAAGACTTGAAATCAACCCAAATGTCCATCAATAACAGACTGGATTAAGAAAATGTGGCACATATACACCACAGAATACTATGCAGCCATAAAAAAAGGATGAGTTCATGTCCTTTGTAGGGACATGGATGAAGCTGGAAACCATCATTCTCAGCAAACTATTGCAAGGACAGAATACCAAACACCGCATGTTCTCACTCATAGGTGGGAATTGAACAGTGAGATCACTTGGACACAGGAAGGGAAACACCACACACCGGGGCCTGTCCTTTGGTGGGGGAGGGAGTAGGGATACCAGTAGGAGATATACCTAATGTAAATGACGAGTTAACGGGTGCAGGACACCAACATGGCACATGTATACATATGTGACAAACCTGCACGTTGTGCACATGCACCCTAGAACTTAAAGTATAATTAAAAAAAAAAAAAAAGATTCTTATCTCTTCCTTCATTTTCCGGGTTGCTTTAGTAGTTTCCTTGTGTTGATTTTCAACCTTGTCTTGGATCTCGTTGAGCTGCCTTGCAGTCCATACTTCGAATTCTCTGTCATTTCTGAGCTTCCTTTTTTGTTAGGATCCATTGCTGGAGAACTAGTGTAATCTTCTGGTGGTGTCACAACATTCAGATTTTTCATGGTGCTAGAATTCTTACACTGTTTCCTTCTTATCTGGAGAGGCTAGCACTTATAATTTTTGTAATTATTTTCATGTGGAAATAATTTTTTGTCTTTCCCTTTCCCCGCCACCCCATCTCTAGGAGGGTATAATTGTAGAGTATGTTGAGTAGGGCCTTTTGGCTTTGCTTCTGTAACCCTATGCACTTCCGTTGGCAGGTTTTATATTGGGCTTTGAGATTTGATCTACAGGCCAGTAGATGGCGCTTAAGTGTAATTTTCAGCTGCAGCACAAGCAGATGAGTGTGTATCTGATCTTTCTTTACAGTGAAGTTCTCTCTATTGTCTCAGGAGGTGGGCTGGGCAGTGAAGAGCCCCCGTACCCTAAGCTTTCCTGTTCTTGGAGGGTAGCTGGAGCCCCTGGCTTGCCTATGAAGGCCCCAATAGTGACTGCAGGCACCAGCCCTGATGAGAGTGGCTGGGTGGCTCCTGGTGAAATGCGCTGAGGTCTCTGTGGGGTAAGGAGGTTAGGGGGCTGTACTGGCTCCCCATCCTACATAGGCAGGAACATGATCTGCTTCCCTATCACACCCCTGTTCTGGGCGGGGTTGGTGACTCCTAGTTCAGACACACATAGTCAATCTCTGGACCCCTATGAGGTTGAGAGCCACAGGAAACTGTTACGTGAGTCTCCATGGGAGTGGTTGGGGCAGAACCTTATAACTCAGCCCAGTAGAGGTAGCGTTGTGGCTCCTCTGTTTTCCGATGTGGTAGCGCTACTGCTTCACCGAAGGGTGGGGCGGTGGGCGCTCTACCCCAACCGCTTACCTGGTTGGTTATGGCGGTGTCCGCTGTTGGGTCGACCTGAACTTGGGCCCCGAAGGAAGTTGTCGGGCGGCAGCAGAGTTGGAATGGGATAGGTAGTTCCCCAGTTTCCAGGACCCTAGACGGCCTGCTGGGACAGTGCATATGAGTCCGGAAAGGGCTGGACCAGGGTCAGACTAGCCCAGACTTCAGGTACTGGCTGTGATGAGGAGAAGAGGTCTAGTCCCCTGGTCGGTCACCAGCTGAACTCGCAGGTGAGGGCAGGCAGAACACTTGGGCGGTGGAATCCCAAGGGAAGATCAAAAGCTTGGGGGGTTACGTTTTCAGAAGGGCTCTAGGCTGCAGCTGAAAATGTTCAGATGGGGCAAGGTGGCTGTGCTGTGGGTCTTCCACCAGGGAGGGCAGGACCCCTCAGCTGGGGCAATGGGGACAGGGAACTCTTGCACTTCCCTCCCACACAAGCAATGCTGGATTTCACTGTTGCAGGCACACAGAGGTGCATAGCCTCCTCTTCCCATTCTGGCCTGGGTGGTAGGGATGGAGCCAAAACGCTTGTTGCTGGCCTCAGGGAATTGGGCTCTAAGGAACCGAGCCATGGCCATAATTTCAGGTGGGGGCAGGAAGGCCTTTGTGGGCCGGAAGCCAGCGAGCCCCATTTGGCAGGGAACAGCAGACTCTGGGAGTCCTCGGTTACACAGTCTGCTCCTTCTTATCTCAGCTGCGGCATCAGTGCTGAAGGCACACGAAGGTATCCAGCCTCCTTGTTCCCTCCCAAACCCGGGAGCAACAGGGGTGGAGGGGGAGGCAGAGGCAGCAGAGATAGAAAAGGGCCTGTCAGCTACCTCGATGAGTTCTCACGCAGAGGAACACCAAGTCTCCACCTCGGTGTTCCAGCAGGAAAGGGGCGGGTGCGCTGGGCGCCAGAAGGTGGTGAGCCTCACAGTGTATGCGGAGAGTTGCCTGGTGTGCAGTCTGTCCACTACTCCTCCATATCTTGGCTGTGGCATCCATGCTGGAGGTACACTCAGATGTGTCCAGTCTTCTTGTTCCCTCCTTGGCCTGAGGGCAGCAAAAGCGGAGGCAGTGGCAGTGGCGACGATGGAGGGCTTGACAGTTACCTCTGGGGAACTTGATCCTGGAGGAACGCAGAGCCGTTAGGAGCCAGTGTTCAGGCGGGGTCAGGGCAGCTGTGCTGGGAGCCCAAGCCGGGGACCCTGTCTGGTGAGGAGCAGTGGGGATGCGGGCATTGTGCAGTGTGCAGTTTTGCCTCTCCTCAGCACCACAGCTGCAGCATCTATCTTAGGGTTGTGCAGAAGAGCCTGGCCCCACTTGTTGGCAGGGCTGCTTGGGGATCAAAGGCCCATGGGGTTCCACGTGGGCTTAAGTGTGCCTCTGCACAGACTCTGTGTAGGTCTGGAGGCCTACACAGTGGGGCGGGGGTTGGTTAAGGGACTCTCCCATACCCCTAATTGCAAAGATCTGTGGTTAAGTGTGGATTCCCCAGGGACTCTTTCTCTGCCTTAGGAAGCTTCTCCCTGCTCCAGCTTCGCTTCTCTCTGTTCTCTGTAGGTCCCATCACTTCCTTGGTGAAAATCCTAGCATGATCTCAGCCTATTCACTTGTAGAGTTAGTATTTTCTCACTGCTTTGTGTTCCTCTCTGAGAGAGAGGCCGGCACTAGCTGCTTCTACTCAGTCGTCTTCAGCCAGAAGCTGATGCTCTTCTTTTTTTTCTTTTGAGGCAGGGTCTTGCTCTGTAACCCAGACTGGAGTACAGTGGTGTGATCTCAGCTCACTGCAGCCTCAACTTCCCAGGCTCAAATGATCCTCCCACCCCAGCCTCCTGAGTAGCTAAGACTACAGGCAGACACCACCATCCCCAGCTAATTTTTGTACTTATTGTAGAGACGAGGTCTCCCCATGTTGCCCAGGCTGGGCTCAAGTGATTCACCCACCTCAGCCTCCCAAATTGCTGGGATTACAGAGAGGGGCTGATGCTCTTTTTCTTATAAACGACTCAGTCTTTTTGTGTGACTGCCAATGGAGTCTGTTTTTACATTCCGACAAGTATATTTTGGGTTATGTCCCAGTGTTGACTACTCAGTGTTAAGCTTCTCAGACACATGGTAGGGCTCTAGGATATATAGATTCGGGTGTTCTTTTAGTTTGAACACATTTTATTCAATTACCACTTTAAATATTTGCTCCATTCTAGTGCTTTATTTTGATGGACTCTTTGACGGACTCCAATTATATATACACTGAAAATCCATTAACTATCTTCTCATTAATCTTTTATTATTTTTCATTTTTAAAAAAATAGACTTTTATTTTTTAGAGCAATCTTAGATTCCCAGCAAAATTGAGGGGAAGTACAGAGTTCCAGTACACACCCTGCCCAGCACATGCAGACTCTGCCGCCAACCCTCTGCTTCTTAGTCAACATCTTTATCAGAGTGATACATTTGTTACAATTGATGAACCTACATTGACATATCATTATCACCCAAAGTCCATACTTTACATTAGGTTTCTCTCTCAGTGTTGTACGTTCTATGGATTTGGACAAATTATTTTTTAAATTTCATTTCAATAGTTTTCTACGGAACTATTGTGGTTTTCGGTTACATGGATAAGTTCTTTAGTGGTGATTTCTGAATTACTGGTGCAGCCATCATCCGGGCAGTGTTCATTGTACCCAGTGTGGAGCCTTTTATCCCTCACCACCCTCATTCTTCCCCACAAGTCCCCAAATTCCATTGTAACATTCTTGTGCCTTTGTGTCCTAATAGCTTAGCTCCTATTTATAAGTGAAAACATATGATATTTGGCTTTTCATTCTTGAGTTATTGCACATAGAATAATGGTCTCCAACTCCATCCAGGTTGCTGCAAAGGCCATTATTTTGTTCCTTTTTATGGCTGAGTCATATTCCATAGTATGTATATAATATATATGTAACTCATATATATACACATGTGTATATATATGCCAACATCTACTTTTTTTAAAATTTTTAAATTATGGCCATTCTTGCAGGACTAAGAATGGTGAGCTGGTATCACATTGTGGTTTTGATGTGCATTTCCCTGATCGTTAGTGATGTTGAGCATTTTTTCATACGTTTCTTGGCCATTGTATATCTTCTTTTGAGAATTGTATATTTATGTCCTTTTCCCACTTTTCAATGGGATATATATACCACATTTTCTTTATTCACTTGTTGGTTGATGGGCATTTAGGCTGGTTCGATATTTTTGCAATTTCAAGTTCTCCTGCTAGAAACATGTGTGCGCAAGTGTCTTTTTCATATAATGATTTATTTTTCTCTGGACAGATATTAGGTAGTGGGATTGCTGGATCAAATGGTATATCTATCCTTTTAGTTTTTTAGGGAACCTCCATACTGTTTTCATAGTGGTTGTACTAGTTTATATTCCCATTGGAAATGTAAAAGTGTTCCCTTTTCACCACATCCATACCAACATCTATTTTTTTTTAATTTTTAAATTATGGCCATTCTTGCAGAAATAAGAATGGTAAGGTGGGATCACATTGTGGTTTTGACTTGCATTTCCCTGATCATTAGTGATGTTGAGCATTTTTTCATATGTTTGTTGTTCATTATATATCTTCTTTTGAGAATTGTTTGTTTATGTCCTTTGCCCACTTTTCGATGGGATTTTTTTTCTTGCTAAGTTTTTTGAGTTCCTTGTAGATTCTGGATATTAGTCCTTTGTTGGATGCATAGTTTGCAAATGTTTTCTCCAACTCTGGGTTGTCTGTTTACTCTGATGATTATTTCTTTTGCTGTGCAGAAGCCTTTTACTTTAAGTCCCATCTATTTTTTATTTTGTTGCATTTGTTTTTGGGTTCTTGATCATAAATTATTTGCCTAAGCCAATGTATAGAAGAGTTTTTCTGATGTTATCTTCTAGAATTCTTATGGTTTCAGGTCCTAGATTTAGGTCTTTGATCCATCTTTAGTTGATTTTTATATAAGGTGAGAGATGAGGACCCAGTTTCTTTCTTCTGCATGTGGCTTGCCAATTATCCTGGCCTCATCTCTTGAATAGGGTGTCCTTTCCCTACTTCATGTTTTGTTTGCTTTGTCAAAGATTGGTTGGCTGTAAGTATTTGGCTTTATTTCTGGGTTCTCTATTCTGTTCCATTGGTCTACGTTCCTATTTTTATACCAGTATAGTTTGAAGTCGGGTAATGTGGTGCCTCCAGATTTGTTCTTGCTTAGTTTTGCTTTGGCTATGTGTGCTCTTTTTTTATTTCATATGAATTTTAGGATTGTTTTTTCTAGTTCTGTGAAGGACGATGATGGTATTTTGAAGAGAATTGCATTGAATCTGTAGATTGCTTTAGGTAATCATTTTCATAATATTGAATGATACCCATCCATGAGCATGGAATGTGTTTCCATTTGTTTGTATCATCGATGATTACTTTCAGCAGTGTTATATAGTTTTCCTTGTAGAGATCTTTCACTTCTTTGGTTAGGTAGATTCCTAAGTATTTAACTTTTTTTTTTTTTTTTTGGCAACTGTTTTAAAGGGGGTTGAGTTCTTGATTTGATTCTCAGCTTGGTCACCGTTGGTGTGCAGCAGTACTACAGGTTTATGTACATTGACTTTGTATCCTGAAACTTTACTGAATTCATTTATAAGATCTAGGAGCTTCTTTTTTTTTTTTTTTTTTTTTTTTTTTTTTTTTGGAGACAGAGTCTCCCTCTGTCTCCCAGGCTGGAATGCAGTGGTGCGATCTCGGCTCACTGCAAGTTCCGCCTCACGGGTTCACACCATTCTCCTGCTTCAGCCTCCCTAGTAGCTGGGACCACAGGCACACGCCACCACCCCCAGCTAATTTTTTGTATTTTTAGTACAGACAGGTTTTCACTATGTTTGCCAGGATGATCTCAATCTCCTGACCTCGTGATCCGCCCACCTCAGCCTCCCAAAGTGCTGGGATTAACATAATCCTAGACTTCTTGGAGGCTTTGTTCATATTTTCTTTTTTTGTCTTTGTTGGATTGGGTTAATTCAAAGACTTTGTATTCGAGCTCTGAATTTCTTTCTTCCACTTGTTCAATTCCATTGCTGAGACTTTCCAGAGCACTTTGCATTTCTAGAAGTGTTTCAGGAACGTCGTTTCCTGAAACTTTTATTGTTTTTTATTTACATTTTTCCTTAAATATTTCTCCCTTCACTTCTTGTATCATTTTTTGGATTTCCTTGCATTGGGCTTTGCCTTTTTCTGGTGCCTCCTGATTAGCTTGATAACTAACCTCCTGAATTCTTTTTTGGATACATCAGGTATTACTTCTTGGTTTGGGTCCATTGCTGGTGAGCTTGTGTGATTTTTTCAATGTGTTAAAGAAACTCTTTCTTAAATGAGAATAAAAAAGAAATCTATTAATTGCAAAGAGCAAATTGTAACTGCACAGTGGGGAAACCTGGCAGACGCCACTTTATCCAAATGATCAGAGTTAACATCATCAGGAATGGAACTAATCACTATCAAATACCTTCTAATACCATGAACTGAGAACCATAACCGCCCTTCTATGGAATTCTTGCCAAAAATGCATAACCTGAATCTAATCATAAGAACACGTGAAATGACCCCAAATCAGATACTCTGCAAAATAATAGGCCAATCCTCTTCAATAGCAGCAAACATATGACAAAGACTGATTAACATCTCCAGATTAAATGAGACTTAAAAGAAAAGAAAGCTCAATACAACGCGTGGTATTAGATCAAATCCTAGACCAGAATTTTTTCTTATTTGCCATAAGACATTTGTGGCACAACTGATAAAATTCAATAAAGTCTATAGATTAGATAATACTATCGGGGCTAATTTACTGATTTTGATGATGGTACTATAAATGTCTTTTAAGGAAATGCCTACTGAAATATTTAGAGGTAAATGGGAACCCTGTCTGCTACTTATTTTCAAATGTCTCAGGAAGAAAAATGGTAGAAGGAGGCACAGGAACAAGGCAAGAGAAGGCCATCAGGATCATCTGTTGTCAAAGGACTCTGGGCACACTGACATCCAATACCCAATTTAAACTTTGGATTGTTTTATTATTATTTTGTTGGAGATGGGGTCTTACTCTAATGCCCAGGCTAGGATGCAGTGACACGATTATCACTCACTACAACCTTGAACTCCAAGAATCAAGCGATCCTCTTGCCTCAGCCTCTAGAATAGCTAGGACTGCAGGAGCACACCACCACACCCAGATAATATTTTGTTTTTGTCTTCTGGGGGGTGGGTATTGCTATGCTGCCCAGGCTGGCCTCATATGATCCTCCCACCTCAGCCTCCTGCTAATATATAATGTAAATATTTGCCTTTCACTATGCTCAAAGCTTTACTTAGCTTTGTTGGACCAGGTGTTGACTGTTAATTTGTGAAATGAAAGATGTGACTTCTTTCCATGCTTGGGATACAGAGGAGCATAGAGGAGCAGAAGCTTAGAAAAGCCATTATGTCAAGCCAACTAGAAACTATCAGAGGCATTGGTACAGCACTTTATTGCAAGAAGTGGCCGGAGACTACCAGGACAGATCTGTGGAACGTAGAAGTGTTCCTGGAATTCTCAGAAATCTTAATAGAAAGAAGCTAGGTTTAAAAAACAAAAACCTTTGCCTATTTATACATAATGAGAGCTCAGACAATATTAGTGGGTACTAAATATCTCAGTGACACTGATACCTGGAGAATTTAGATACATTCCAATTTCAAATAACTAATTTTTTCTCCTATGAAGTAGAATAAGTTAAACAAATGTCTTGACCCTCCCTCCATTGCCCCTTGTGTCAAATCTAGAAGTAAGAGAAAGAGGAAACAGGTGCTGTGGAGTTGTTGGTCATATAGATTCCCAAAAAAACAAGGAGAAGTTCATCCTGATGTTCAGAACCAAATCATATACATGTAAATGTGATCAATGCCTTGAACAGGGAAATAGCTAAGAAGTACATTTTGGGGAATGAGGTATTTACAGCCTTATGCAAAAGAAAATAAAAGGCTGTAGGAGAGTGGGGTGTGATAGACATGGGGATGCACTCCCTAGATCCCCTTTTAAAGTACTTGCTACCCAGATATGGAGAGGGCGCTCAGCAAACAGCCTGAAAGTGTCAGTTCCTTTGAAATCTGCCTCAACTGCAGAGCCACCTTGCCTGGGGTCACAATCCCTTCCCAGAAAGTTCACAACTGGGCCCTGAGCAAGACTACATTCCTCCTCACATGGGGATCCAGGTTGACAGAAGGTCCCTGTCTGAGACATTGTCAGTCTTGAGGTAGAAAGAAACAAATGTATGGAGAATCTAAATGGTGGCTCTGAAACCTCTTGTTCAGGGTAGCACACATCATTTCTACTCACATTTATTTGGCCAAAACAAATCACATGGCCCAGCTTGATTGCAGTGGAGTAGGAAGTGTAATCCTAAGAGTGTAAGAAAATATTTTGGGAACGAATACAGTCAGCCAGGCATAGTGGCCCATGCCTATAGTCCCAGCTACTCAGAAGACTGAGGCAGGAAGATTGCTTGAGCCCAAGAGTTTAAGTCCAGCCTGGGCAACATGTCTCTTAAGAAAAAAAAAAACTATGAAGAATACTTACTCACAAATAATCACTTTTATTCCTTTTATATACCTTTCCTTCCTTAGAGAAATAACAAAAATTCCATTCCAATGCGATGCCCCATCATAGACAAAGTCCAGATCATGTGGTGGTCCTTCTATCAGACCTGGGTATGACTCCTTTGGAGATGTATGACTTAAAAATACAAGTTATCATGCATACACACAATATACATATGTGAAATAAATAGTACAATAGTGAAATATTTATACAATATTGAAATAAATAGTAACAGAATAACATTTAATAATCCTCTCATTTGATAGGCCAGGAGTGGTGGCTTATGCCTATAATCTCGGCACTTTGGGAGGCCAAGGCAGATGGATCCCTTAAGTATGGGAAGTTGAGACCAGCCTGGGCAACATGGCAAAACCTTGTCTCTAAAAAATATTACAAAAATTATCAGGCATGGTTGTGTATGCCTGTGATCGCAGCTACTCAGGAAGCTGAGGTGGGATGGATATTGCACAATGGCACTCCAGCCTGGGCAACAGAGTGAGACCCTGTCTCAAAAAAAAAAAAAAAATCACCTCTCATCTGGGAAGGGGAAGAATGGGAGGCACAGAATAGTCCCTGGTCCATAGAAATTTTGAAATGCTGCTGGGCAGACACTGTGACGCACTGTTACCCAGGGGTGGGGACTGTTCTCTGAGTGGTTCTGATTCTAGTCAGTGGTTCCCGATGGCTTTTTCCTCCATTTCACTCCAGCCTTACTGAGGTATGATTGACAAATAAAATTGTATATATTCACAGTGTACAACATGATGTTTTGATACATTTATACACTGTGGAATGATTAAACCCAGCTAATTAACATATCTATCACCTCACATAGGTATGTTTTGTGATAAGAACAATTAATTTCTACTCTCTTGGGAATTTTTAAGTATACAATACATTATTATTCCTTGTAGTTGCCATGCTGTACAATAGATCTCCAGAACTTATTCATTTTGTGTAACTGAAACTTTTGACCATTTGACCAACATTTCCCCATGCTCCAGCCTCTGTCCACCATCCAGCCCCTGGCATTCTTTCTTTGCTTCTATGAATTCGACTTTTTTAGATTCCACATATAAGTGGAATCACGTGGCAGTCATCCTTCTGTGGCTGGCTGATTTCACTTAGCATAATGTCCTTCAGGTTCATCCACGTTGTTGCAGATGACAGAATTTTCTTCTTTTCTAAGGCGGAATAGTATTCCCGTGTGTGTGTGTGTGTGTGTGTGTGTGTGTGTGTCATACTTTCTTTAACCATTCATGCATCAATGGACAGTTTGGTTAATTCCATATCTTGGCAATTATTAATAATGCTACAACAAACATGAGATTGTAGATACCTCATTGGCCTACTGATCTCATATCTTTTAGACATACACCCAGAAATAGGATTGCTGGATCATATGACAGTTATGTTTATTTTTAATTATTTTTAGAAATTGGATTTCACTCTGTTGCCCAGGCTAAAGTGCAGTGGTGGCATCCTAGATCATGGCAGCCTCAAACTTCTGAGCCCAAGTGACCCTCCCGCCTCAGCCTGCAGAGCAGCTGGGAACACAGGCTCATGCCACCATGCCCAGGTAATTTTAAAAAATGTTTTGTAGAGATAAGATCTTGTTATGTTGCCCAGGCTGGTCTCAGATTCCTGGCTTCAAGTGGTCTTCCTGCCTTAGCTTCTGAAAGTACTGGGGTTACAGGTGTGAATCACTTAGCCTGGCCTATTTTTAATTTTTTGAGGAACCGCCATATTGTTTTCTCTAATGGCTGCACTAATTTAAGTTCCCACCAACAGTGTGCAGATACTGCCTTTTCTCCACATCCTTGTCAACACTTATCTTTTGTCTTTTTAATAATAGCTATATGGGTATGAGATAATACCTCTTTGTGTTTTTAATTAATATTTCCTTGATTATTAGTAATATTGAACACTTTTTCATATACCTATTGGCCATTGAAATGTCTTATTTTGAGATATTTGTCTACTCAGATACTTTGCTCGTTTTTAAATTGAATTATTTGTTTCCTTGCTATTGAATTGCTTGAGTTCTTTTTATATTTTAGATACTAACCCCTTATTAGATGTATGGTTTGCAAATATTTTCTCTCCTTCTGTAGGTTGTCTCCATTCTTTTGATAATTTCCTTTGCTGTGCAGAAGCTTTTTAGTTTTGTGTCATTCATATGTCTTTTTTTGCTTTTGTTGCCTGTACTTTTGGGGTCATATTCTAAATATTCATTGCCAAGACCAAAATCAATAAATTATCTTTTGGGTTTTCTGCCAGTGGTTTTACAGTTTCAGCTTTTACATGTAAGTCTTTAATCAATTTTGAATTTATTTTTATATGGTAAGAGGTAAAGACCCAATTTCATTCTTCTGCATTGGATATCCAGTTTTCCCAACACTATTTATTGAAAAGAGTATCCTTTCACCATGTATGTTCAAGGTATCTTTCTCAAGGTTGCTTGGCCTATGAATGTGTATATTTATTTCTGGGATCTCTATTCTGTTTAATTGGTCTATATGACTCTCTTTATGCCAGTACCATGCTGTTTTGATTACTATAGCTTTGTACTACATTTGGAAATCAGGTAGTGTCAAGTCTCCTGCTTTGTTCTTCTTACTCAAGATTGCTTGGGCTATTTGGGGTCTTTTGTGGTTCTATAGAAATTTTAAGACTGTTTTTCTGTTTCTGTGGAAAATGTCCTTGGAATTTTGATAGAAGTTGTAGTGAATCTGTAGTTCACTTTGAGTAGAATAAACATTTCAACAATATTAATTCTTCCAATCCATGAGCATGGGATATCATTTCATTTATTAGTGTCTTCTTCAATTTCTTTCATCAATGTTTTATAATTTTTAATGTACAGACCTTTCACTCCCTTTGTTCAACTTATTGCTAAGTATTTTTTGTAGCTATTGTAAATGGGATTGGTTTTCTTGATTTCTTTTCTTTCCTTTTTTTTTTTTTTTTTTTTTTTGAGACAGAGTCTCACTTTGTCACCCAAACTGGAGTGCAGTGGCTTGATCTTGGCTCACTGCAACCTCCACCTCTTGGGTTCAAGTGATTCTCCCATCTCAACCTCCTGAGTAGGTAGGATTACAGGTGTCCACCACCATGCCCAGCAAATTTTTGTATTTTTAGTAGAGATAGGGTTTTACCATGTTGGCCAGCCTGATCTCAAACTCCTGGCCTCAAGTGATCCACCCACCACAGCCTCCCAAAGTGCTGGCATTACAGGTGTGAGTCACCATGACTGGCTGATTTCTATTTTGCATAGTTGTTATCGGACAGAAACGTTGCTGATTTTTGCATTATTGGTTTTGTACCTTGCAACTTTACTGAATTTGTTAATTGGTTCTAACAGTTCCTCTGGAGTTTTTAGGGTTTTCTTGAAGGGAAACCCCCTGAAACCATTGCTACGGAATAAAAGATGAAATGCTCCTGATTATTGTAAATACAAAATTGCATGCAGGATTGTGTAAAGACAATGCAATGTTGGGCTGCCAGAATGAGCCAACAGCGCATGATGTGCTTCCCCTGCAGAAAACCTATAAACGGACATGCAGTCAGGGAGGTTTCACATCACCAAGATTCCTATCCCAGAAAAGCAGATGTTCATAGCCCTGGGAATAGAATGCGACTCCTGTGGAGAGCCTATAAATGGACACATGAGGGTGCCTGTTCATATGAATAAGCTAGGGTTATAAACACCCTTATCTTGCCATGGCTCTTCTAGGTCTCTTTAGGGTTAAGGCATACTCCCGTCTGAGAATTTGTGGTCTAACCAGTTGTCTAGCTTCACGTCCTGTTTCTATTGATTGTTTGCAGCCAGCTTTTGCTGCAACTGTTAGTGCTGATTAATATCTTGCTAAACATAGGTTATGAATAGACTGTGTTTCTGTTTTAAGGCTCTGTTAAAAATTGCTGATGCACACACTATATTGTAACTTCTTATCTCTGTATATTGCACTTCTGCATACTGTTAAAGAATTACTTCATCCCCATGTGACCATCTCACCTCATAATCAAATGACCTAAATCCCTCACTAACCTACCCCTGCCCTCACTAAACTTAATAATAAATGCTGGCATATCCAGTGCATTGGCAGCATCGCAGGACCAGAAAGCAGTGACTCCCCTGGACCCAGCTTTCACTATCTCATGTGTGTCTTTTATTTCTCGACCTGCCGATCTGTCTGGGAACAAAGAAAGAGCCCCATTGCAATGCGGGCTGCTGGCCCGATCCCACAATATTTTCTATATATAATATCATGACATCTGCAAACACAGATAATTTTATTTTGTCCTTTCCAATTTGGGTGCCTTTTATTTCTTTTTCTTGCCTAATTGCTCTGGCTAGGAATTCAGTATCTCTTGAATAGAACCCATGGTTCCTGCTTTCACTCTCAGGAGGGTGTCATTAACTTTTTCCATTTTTTTTTTTTTTTTTTTTGAGACAGAGTCTCACTCAGTTGCCCTTCTTCCACTTTTAAAGTGGAAGGTTTCCCTTTTCTATTATTTTCTTCAACCACATTTAAAGCAGGAACTGGGGACTATACCTTCCTTTAGAGCTCACCATCTTTCTCAACCTACTGCTTGCCCAAAGAATGTTGGAGTCCAAGAGCTGTGTTAGGTCTCAAAGCATCACAGTTTTTGCTTTCTGGATTTTAAAAATCTAGGTCTGGCTCCTTGGCAATTTAACTTTATCAAAAACATCTTGTTGGTTTTTTTTCAAATCTGTATGGTCCCAATTAACTCTGTGTGCTAATACAATTCAATATTTTTGAGACGTGCTTTTCTCTTTAGATTTAATTATATTACCTTGAATTAGCAGGCTTTCATCAGAAAGCAATGCACTCAAGCTCTTTTCTCTGAGTAATTTTGTCCACTGAAAGGATTTATTGACTGACATCTTAGTTGATTCAGAGGTTTCCACCATAGGTTTAATAGCTACTTATTAACTGCCTCTTTGCCAAAGACTGAGTTTGAATTTCTGTCTTTGTTACCCAAAGACATTCTCAGATTTTTTATTAGTTGAAGAAAAGAAATATTTGCAACTTCTTATTCTAAAAGTCCAAAAATGTGTAGACCATTTTCTTCCCTTCCTGCTTGCAGAGAGTTTAGTGCTTTTCCAAGCTTATTGTTCCTCCCACCTTTTGTATTACCCTACCTATTAGCAATCAAACTATATTACTAGAATCTGTTTCCTTACTTCTTCACTCAAACCCACAGGCTCATTTAATACATTATCTTCATTCTAAGTTATTAAAGGTGACTGCTTTGTCCAGTCTTTCACTACTACAAAACAGGGGTTGCTGTCTTCCCAGCCTCCAATATTTTCCTCATTGCTCACCACTCAGCCCTGGAACAAAAGCCACAGTTTAAGTTATTTTGTTATGCAGCATCCCCCTCTAAGCACCAATTTCTGTATAAATCAGAACTAGCCAGATTTTGCCGTGGTAACAAATTATCCCCAAAGTTTCTGTGACTGTTTAAAAATAACAAATGTTAATTTCTTTCTTAAACGACATGTCTGTTGTGGATCCCATTTGGCTCTACTCTTCATTGTTTTCATTCCAGGACCCAGACAAAGCAGCCACATCTGGGTCATTGCTTATCTTATACCAGGAAGAAAAAAGAACACGGCAGAAACACTCAATGGCTCTTCAGAATTCTTCTTGGAAGTAACACACGTTACGCCTGCTTATATTTCATTGATCATAACATGTCACATTGCCAAGCCTGACACCAATGGGACACAGCATATGATCTACTTCTGCATAGGGACATCAACCTTACCAAACAATATTTCAATTTACCACACCATCTTTTGCTCCAAGATGACTATACCAGAATCTGGCATCTCGTCCACATTTCAGCCAGCAGAAAAGAATTCACACTCTTTTCAAGGGCACAATATGAAAATTACACACATTACCTTCCAATATTCCATTGGCCAGGCCTTGGGAATAAGCCATATCTATGTGCTTTGGAGCATAGGAAATATAGTTTGTGGTTTTTTGTTTTGGGGTATTTTTTTTGGTCTATCTTCCCCACTACCCCCAAAATCACAGTTCTTACCTGGGCACCCCGATAGTGGGTTTTTTGTTTTGTTCTGGGTTTTTTTTTTCTTTAATCTGGTCCAATAATTGTGTCTTACTTGGAATTTAGTCTCAACACTATTGAATAAATAACAACAATCCAGTCTCCACTATAGGCTCTGCACAGCTGCCAATGCTAACGTGGAAGATGGCAAGGAGCCCCGTGCCTTGTCTTCTCACTCTGGGAGCACAGGCTGTGAGTTAAAATGGCAACAAAAATGTTCTGTCTCCAGATGTGAAACACAGTGGGCATGTAGAGCTGGGACATGGAGTGCCACACAACTGCTATCTGCAGGGTCCAGGTGATGGATGCCTTTATTGGGTGTCAAGCTGAAAACAAGCAAGAGAACTGTGTTCTCATCTGAGGAGAATGTAATCACTCCTTCCACAACTGTTGCATGTCCCTATGGGTACAACAGAGCCATCTCTGACCTCTCTGCCAGCAAGACTGGATGGTCCGAAGAATCAGAGACGGAGAGTAGTAGAAGGCTTTCTTAGTGCACTTGTCCTGACCCCTGGTGGATCTTGTTATCAAGTGTCCAACAAAGGCTGAAACATTCCAGGGCATTAATTCTTCAAATAGGACACCATGGATCTGTCGTTTGGAACTCCTCAAAAGCAGAATTTACAATTTCATCAGTTTTATTTTCAGAAATTCTCTACAATTAAGAAGATAATTTACTAAAAATGGTCTTTCCTACCTCTGTGGTGTGTCACACACACTGATTAGAAGTGCTATAAAAAAGAAAATTCCAAATCGAATGACCTTCAAAATTTGCCTATTAATATACAGTGTGTTATGAAAACAGTTCCATTCATTCAGAGAACTTTTGCATGTTCATGGTTGATCAGTTTTTAAAACAGAGAATAGTAATAAATAAAGTACAGTTTAAAACCCAGAATTGGCAGGGTATGGTGGCTGATGCCTGTAATCCCAACAGGTGTGACTGGGGTGAGAGGAGTGACACAGGGCCCAGCAAATGCAAAGTTGGATGCGTTCTTCATTTAACATTTTTATATTTCATTCATCAAAAATGTTTGCATTAATTTTGATTTTAAAATATTGTGCATCTTGGTCACTGAGAGGTGGTGTTTCTTTGGTGCCCCCTTCCATTTTGCACTAGCAGGTGCCTCACTCTCCTTCCATTTTGCACTAGCAGGTGCCTCTCTCTCCTTACCCAGCCCTCCCCATAGGCTCATTGTCTTAAGTGCGGTGATGATTTCAAGGGATTCTACATAGGTGGCTAGCCATCATTTTGTACACTTTAAACAAGTGCAATTTCATGTACGTCGATTACAGCTCAATACAGCTATTTTTATAGTAATATATAAAGTAATAGGGCACAGGCTCTGTGCACTGGTCGCCTTTCCCTGCAGCCGTGGTCTTAGGGCTAGTTTCTCGCATCTCCAGAACCCAGAGGCCAAGACAATCCCCCAGGGCAACGCCCTTGGCGCGGGACCTGAGACTCCTGCTGCAGGCATCTTCTTTGGCTCCTCCTGAGGCGGGGTGCTGCGCTCAGAAGCTTAGGCCCGCACCCACCTCCCTACCCTACGCGCCTCCCCAACCCCCTGCTGCAGAGATTGATGCCCACCCACTCCTTTTCCGGGCAGGCGAGGATTAGACGGGGTCAAACTCCAGGGGACGCTGGCCTTCACGCCCACCAACAACTGGTCAGGGTGAGGACCCCCAGACCCGCCGGGATGAGGGGAGAATCTGAAGTTCCCAGGGTCTGCGAAAGAGGCTGGAGAAAGCTCATTTGGAAAAAAAAAAGACGTGCAAGTGTCTACAGGGCCCTCAGATGTGGTTTAAATTCTCCGCAAGGAAACCGAGGCGGGTACTGAGGTCGGTCTCACCCTTTCCAGGGCGCGCAGTGAGGTCAACCCGGGAATGGCTATCACCGCGGGAGGAGAGCAGCCCAGGGAACGAAAGACGCGTCCAGTTACCAGGGATACGTCCTGGACACCTGTGGTCATCCCTGCGGGAATAAGGTTGAGTGATTCCTTAGGTCAGGCACTGCGGTTAAGTCCTGCAATCCCAGCAAATTCACAGGCAAAGGCAGAGGCGGGAGGATTTTTTTTTTTTTTTTTAAATTAGCCAGGCTTGGTGGCCCTAACCTGTAGTGATAACTACTTAGGAAACTAAGGCAGGAGGATCCCTTTAGCTCAAGAGTTGGAGGCCGCAGTGAGCCGTGGTCGCGCCACTGCACTCCAGCCTGGGCGACAGAGCTAGTTCCTGTTTCAAAAAAGAAACAATTCCTCAAATGTTAATTATGAAATATTTCAGACGTACAAAAAAGTGTACCCACCGGCGCAACCACTTCCACCTTAGCAAGTGAAGCCCCACTACAATCGAAGCGTCAGGCGTATCCTCCCGGGCCTCTTTCCCTCCCTCCCAGGCCCTTCCCTCTTCCGATTTCCCTCCGGCCCCTCCTTTCCCCTCCCTCCCCTCCTGACCTCGACTTCCTTCCCTTCTCCGTCTAAGGGGCAGGGCGGAAGATCGAGCCTCAGCGCTGCTCCACACCCACGCTGGATTTAAAGCCCACGCAGTAGGCGTCTGTCTCCGCGGTGGCAGCGTTTTCTTGTCCTCCCCGGGACTGGGAGAGTGCAGCGCTCCTTGTTCCATTTCCTGCTGCAGGAAAGCGAGACCGCCTTCAGCCTTCTCTCTGCGCCTCCCCAGACCCTCAGCTCTCCAGTGATTCTGATGGCCCTGCACTGGGAGGGGGTCACCCATTCAGCAAAAAGTCACCGAGGGCCCAAAATGTTTTGCCAGAGAACTAGGACGGCTGAAAATGTTACCCTGATGGTACAAACGGATTAACTCCTTAGGCGCACATAATTAGCTGTTTTCTGAGGGTATAGAAAGCCACTATGGGTGGAGTGGCTCATGCCTGTAATCCCAGCACTTTGGGAGGCCAAGGTGAGAGGATCGCTTGAGGGGAGTTTAAGACGAGCGTGGACAATTCAGAAAGATCCCATAGCTACAACAACAACAACAACAACAACAACAAATTAGCCGAATATGGTGAGCACGCCTGTAGTCCCATCTACTGAGGAGCCTCAGGTGAGAAGATCACACGATCCCAGGAGTTTGAGACCAGTCTGGGCAACAAAGGGAGACCTCCTCTCTACAAAAAAGAGAAACAAAACTAGCCAGGCCTGGTGGCCTGCGCCTGTAGTCCTAACTACTCAGAAGGCTGAGGTGGGAGGATCCCTTGAGCCCAGAGTTTTCAGGCTGGAGTGACTGACTGCACTCCAGCCTGGGCAAAAGAGCAAGTCCCTGTCTCAAAAAAAAAAGAAAAAAAAAGAAAAAAAAAAAGAAAAAAGAAAAAGGAAAGGAAGAGAGAGAAAGAAAGAAAAGAAAGAAAAGAAAAGTCAATGCATACTGCTGGTGAGTCAAGGAAGTAACCATGTTCTCCCGAAGTAGCAACCATAGTTATAAAATAACTATCATATGATCCAGCAATCCCATTTCTGGGTGTATATCTTGTTTTATATTAAATTTCAATTTTCTAGCACCCTTTTATGAGTATGTATCTAAAAGATGTGAAATCAGTATGTCAAAGAGGTATCTACACTCCCGTGTTCATTGCAGTATTATTAATAATTACCAAGATATGCAATTAAACTGTCCATCGATGCATGAATGGATACAGAAAATGTGTTACATATGCACACACACACACTCTCGCTCTCAAACACACACCACACAAAATGAAATACTCTTCAGCCTTAGAAAAGAAGGAAATCCTGTCATTTGCAACAACATGGATGAACTTGGAGGACATTATGCTAAGTGGAGTAATCTAGGCACAGAAGGACAAATACTGCATTATTCCAATTATATGTGGAATCTAAAATAGTTGAATTAATGGAAGCAGAGAGTAGCAGAATGCCAGGGGCCAGGTGGGGGACAGAGGTCAGGGAATGAGGAGATGTTGGTCAAAAGAGACAAGGTTTCACTTAGGATGAATAAGTTCTTGAGATCAGTTGTACAGCATGGTGAGTATAGAGAATAATAATGCATTGTATACTTAAGGGTATTAGAAACCAAGAGCTGGATCCTCATTGTTATTTATTTGTTTAATTTGTTGATGTTGACTGTTGTGGTTTTTTTTTTTTTTTTTTTTTTTTGAGAGAGTGTCTTGCTTTGTCACCCAGGCTGGAGTGCAGTTGTGCAATCTCGGCTCACTGCAACCTTCGCCTCCCAGGTTCAAGCATTTCTCATGCCTCAGCCTCCCAAGTTGCTGGGACTACAGGCTTGTGCCACCATGCCCGGCTGAATTTTTTTGTATTTTTAGTAGAAGTGGGGTTTCACTATATTGGTCAGGTTGGTCTCAAATTCCTAGCCTCAAGTGATCTGCCCACCTCAGCCCCCCAAAGTGCTGGGATTACAAGCATGAGCCACCATACTTGATCTGTTGTGATTTTTGCCAGATATCCTGTATATGCCTAATACTAGAACAATCTGAGCAACTAAATAAACAATGTAGCATTGGAATATAACACAAAGTATTAAATAAATATCTATAAGTCCATTCTTACAAGTAAAGGAATAATTCCAAATAATTTATGTAGATAAATTATCTACATAATTGATAAATTATTATATATATATATTTGTGTCCTGATTTACTTGATTTTTTTTCTATTTATTTTCAGGGTTTGGTGGGCCATTGTTATGGACTGAATGTTTGCGTCCCACCCTTCACCCCCAAATTCCCATGTTGAAGCCCCAACCTGTAGTGTGGAGCTGGGGCTGCTAAAAAAGTAATTAAGGTTACATGAAGTCATGGTGGGGCTTTGATCTGCTATTGGTGTCCTTATAGGGAGAGACCCCAGAGAGCTTGTTCCTTCCCTCCCTGTGCATGCAAACAAGAGGGCATGGGAGCACACGGAGAGAAAATCAAGTAAATAGAAAAAATAGATATAAATGATAAAATATCATTTATGTAGATAAATTATTTTGCAGGATATGCAGATATTGGCCCCCTCAAGAAAGTGGAGCTTCAATTCCCACCCTTTTGAGTGTGAGCTGCCCTTAGCAACATGGGAGGAAGGGAAAGTAACTTCACTGTAGAGAAACCTGGCAAACACTTCTTCTGTCAGCTGGCCAGGGTTAATATCATCAGTGATAAGGCATGTTGATAGCATATACGCTTGATGTGATGTGATGAGAATAACTCTTCATTTCTGTGGTCTTCCTCTTGAAAACCTATAATCCCAGTCTGAGAAAAAAATCAGACAAACCCAAACGGAAGGACATTTTATTTGTAGATACCTGACCAATACTCCTCAGAAGTGTCCAGGTCATCAAAAATAAAGCATCACAGGTCAGAGGAGCGTAAGGAAACATGACCACTAAATGTAGTATGGTGTCCTGGATGGGATCCTGGAATAAAGACACTAGAGAAAAACTAGAGAATCCAGGCCGGGCGCGGCAGCTCACCCCTGTAATCCCAGCACTTTGGGAGGCGGAGGCGGGCGGATCACGAGGTCAGGAGAACACGACCATCCTGGCTAACATGGTGAAACCCTGTCTCTACTAAAAAAAAAAATACAAAAAATTAGCCGGGCGTGGTGGTGGGCGCCTGTAGTCCCAGCTACTCGGGAGGCTGAGGCAGGAGAATGGGGTGAACCCGGGAGGCGGAGCTTGCAGTGAGCCGAGATCGCGACACTGCACTCCAGCTCCAGTCTGGGCGACAGAGCGAGACTCTGTCTCAAAAACAAACAAACAAACAAAAAACTAGAGAATCCAAACACAATGTGGGGTTTAGTTAATAGTCATGTACTAAGTAAGGTTGGTTCCTTAGTTGTGATGAGTGAATCACAACAGTACGGTAATAAAAAAGGGAACTAACCACTGCAATGGCTCACACCTAATCCCAGCACTGTAGGAAGCCCACGCAGGAGGATTGCTTGAGCCTGGGAGTTTGAGACCAGCCTGGGCAACATAATAACACCCCGTCCTCTACAAAAAAGTTTTAAAAAATTAGCCAGGTGTAGTGGCATGCACCTGCAATTCCAGCTTCTCAGCTAGTTGGGGTGAGAGGATCACTGGAGTCCAAGAGTTAAAGGCTGCAGTGAGCTGTGATCACCCAACTGTACTCCCGCCTCGGTGAGAGAGCAAGACCTTGTCAAAATAAAATAAAATAAAATAAAATAAAGAGGAAACTAAATGAAGGGGACACAGGAACTTTCTGTACTATCTTTGTAACTTTTTCTGTAATTCTACAACTACTCTAAAATAAAAAGTTAATTTAAAATATAAAAACACTTTGTTTCATTTTATAATGGCTGGGTAGGTTTTCAGATCTTTAATGAAGTACGTCCCAGATGTCTAGAGGCAGAGTCCAGAGACGGGCAGGCACCCAATTGAGCCTGGTGCACTGGCTCACGCCTATAATCCCAGCAATTTGGGAGGCTGAGGCAGGAGGATCACTTGAGCCCAGGAGTTTGAGGCTATAGTGAGCTATGATTGCACTACTGCATTCCAAACTGGGCAACATAGTGAGATCTTGTCTCTCAAAAAAAAATTGAAAGTTAATGTTGCTTAATCTTTTACTGGCTCATTTTGGCTCTCGCATGGGGTCACTGGCCTCTGTCTTCTCCTTTTCCCCCATTTAATCATTTATTTTACAAGACCATTTTTTTCCAGTTTAATGAGACACAAACTCTCAACTTTTTATTTAAAACAGAAATGCAGTAGATCTGTAAGCTAAATCTTTTGCCATTCATATGGAAACAAATATCAGTAATCCTCTTTGGTCTAAACAAAAATTCATAATTATTTATACATTTAAAAATATATATTGTTTCAAATATTGTTAGTGGGGCAATAAATCATAAAGAGATACAACCAGTCAAAATTAGACTTTTAAAGAATTACTCTCAAAGACATGACAACAACTCCAAAGTCCAGGGATCTTATAAGACTAATTTATTAGGAACAACATTTACAAAGATAGCTTTTTAATGCTGAGTTGTACCTGATTTAATGCAGTCAGAAAGAAAAAAGAAGCATTTTTCTTCTTATTTTGCTGATCTGTCAGATTTTACTTAAGTTAGGAGAGCCTACAATTTCAAGGCTAGATAACTGGAATTCCATGAGTTAACACAGAAAGACAGGAGAAAGGCAGGGAAGTTCAAAACTCACAATCTGGGGGGAAATCAGCAGAGTAAGATTATTAATAAGTGAAATGTTGGACATAAGATTTCTTAATTTCCATTAGTTACACAAATATTTTATTGTTAGTATTTAGATTAGTGTTTTAGAATGTTTTGTAGAGACTGAAAAGCAAATAAATAATTGCATTAGCATTGTTAAGTATCAGTGTTTTCTGTTTGACAAATAATCATACAGCTGTGTTCTCGGGCTGCAATAACAAAACACCAGAGACTGAGCAGCTGAAACAACAGAAATTTGTTTCTCACAGTCTGGAGGCTGGAAGTCCAAGACAGAGGTGCCAGCAGCAAGAGTTTCATTGTGAGGGTTCTCCTCTTGGCTTGTAGGTGGCTGCCATCTCTCTGTGTGCTCCCATGCCCTCTTGTTTGCATGCACAAGGAGGGAGGGAATAAGCTCTCTGGGGTCTCCTCCTATAAGGACACCAACCTTAGCAGATCACAGCCCCACCATCACTTCATGTAACCTTCGTTACTTTTTTAACAGCCCCAGCTCCACACTATAGGTTGGGGCTTCAACATGGGAATTTGGGGATGAAGGGTGGGATGCAAACATTCAGTCCATAACAATGGCCCACCAAACCATGAAAGTAAATGGAAAAAAAAAATCATAGTTCAAGAATGACATAAAACTTCACTAGGTGTGTTACAGAGCAATGCATAGAACTAAACTGAGAAGTTAAAAACATAAGCTCATTGGTTTTTAAAGACAATCTTTCCCAAGTTCGGTTCACCTTAGGGCTGATACACACCTTCAGAACCAGATTTTGGTCTCTAATATTATCTTCCACTGAAAGCCAGGGGAAACAGGTTTCTGTTCATTTCATTTTGGCCTATAATTTCTCTTTAAAGTGACCATTAATGTTCACTATCACAATTAAGGCTTCGTCTGCGCCATTCTGAGAACAAGCTCTGGAGATCACAATTTTAAAGGATTAAATATTCACAACGGTATTCTTTGTTCTGACAAAATTATTAATCTGACAGTGACTGAATTATCTTCGGACTCTCCCAAGCACTAAATGGATACAGCAAAGATGAATGTGAAGAATTCAGGAACAATTGCTTCTGCTATGGCCTGTAAGCTCCTAACAGACCAGGTTTCTGCAGAAAACAATTCTGGATAAATTTTTAAAAACAACAAACTACATGAAGGGACTTAAAAAAAGAAGCCCAGCCTTGGAAGAAAGAAAGGCCACACACTGAGTTTCTTATTTTTATGGCTTTTACCCAAAGTGCAAGACACAGATCTGCGTCGTGCAAGGCAGCTAAAGTTCCTTTAGAAAGCCACCATCTTTCTGGCTGGAAGAGTCAGGGGTCAGAACGGGGGCCAACCACCGCTGCTGAAAAGAGTTGGGTGAGGAACCCTGAAAGGAGGGCCAGAAATGGGGCAGCTCCAAACTCTTTGTGTCAGCTCTGTCCAAATCTCTGACTTGTAAACTAAAAAGAAAGGTTTCTACCATCAGCAGACTGTCACCCATAGACATTTTCAGAGCATTTTGGTTTGGAGTTCTTCCTAATGGCCACCCTACGGAAAAATATATAGGTGTTGTTTTGCCCTGGAAGCCAGACAGATCAGAATATTGGGTAAGATAGCTGGGTCAGCTGTCCTTGGACGGATCCCAAACACTATGTTCCTTTCCAGGCCTGAGAATCGCCGGACACTGTCCAAAACAATGTGATCACCCAACATATCACATGCATCTCTGAGCTGCACAACCCTTTTCTTCCTCATTGCTTTCAAGAGCTCATACTTATAGCGTTCCACTTCTTTTGTAGTGCTGACAAGCACAGCAACATCCTTTGGAGAATAGCCCCTTTCAAAGAAGAACCTGCAGGTGTCTGCCACAAAGGTCACTATTTGCTCCACAGTCAAGCGTTTCTTAATTTGTAAGGTTCCCTGAACACCCTGGGACCATTCAGCTTCAAGAAGTATCTCAAGGGAACCAGGGGGGATGTTAAATGAAGGATTATTTCTAATTACTTGCATTTCTTTTTGTAAGTACTTGGCTATTGGATCTGCATTGCGAACTATTCTGGTGAGCTCTTCTCTTGGATACTGGTCTGAGAGAAGGGGGAGGCCACTGCAATCCAAGTGGCTGGTCTGAAAGTAGTCCAGAAAGATCCAGAGAATTCCTGGGCCATCCTTTGCTCTCCGAGTGATGGTTTTTGCCTTCCCATACCAGTCCCCATCCTCAGAACGGAAATTCTGAGCTTCGTCAATGACGATGTGTTGAATGTGTTCAAACTTTTCTTTTATGAAAGTTTTCCGGGTCTCTGCTTGGCAGATATTTTTATCACTGTAAAAATTAAAAGAACACACTCAAGTTTTATCCAAAAAAAGCAAGGGGAGAAAATGAATGTATCATGTTCCTCTGAGCACAGTATGTTATCACAGATTATTTTACCACTCAATTCTCAAGAAGGAAGGTGACTTAGCAGAAAAAATTAAACCCAGATTAAATAATACTTAGAGACATAAGATCCAACTGCTTACCTGATAAAGTTCCTCAGAGGCTGGTTTTCGCAAACATAGAGAATTCTCTCTGCCTCACAGTGAAACACATTCCTGATCTTCTCCATGATCTTCATGGCCATGATGGTCTTCCCTGAGCCAGGTAAGCCGTGGACAAACAATTCTCTGTTCTTGCGGAGGTTTTTGGAGAATATCTCATACTGCTGGGCTGTGAGCAGATTTAAAACCTCACAGCCGAGCTGGTCACTCAAGAGAGACCTGAAGCCGCGCAAGACAATCACGAGGGACTGCAGCAGGCCTTCCATGTGCCGGGTGCCTCCTAGTCTATAGGACGCGGGGTAATCCATTGGAGACACTGCAGCCTCCAAGGCCTCTGCGCTGCTCTCAGGACTCAGGCAGAGGACCTTGGCCCTGACACACACCTTCCCGGTGTAGCCCCCCACGTTCACCAGGTTCTGCTTCAAAGTAAAGGCGGTGCGAGTGCAGTAGTCCTGGCCCTCTGCATCCTGCTCCCTGAGAACGGTGTAGAGAATGGGGGTGCTGTTCCGTGCTATCAGCAGAGCATCACAGATGACTCCTGGCTTCTCCTGCAAGTTCAGGTCCACAGCCCAGCTTCTAGAGAGGATCACAATTCCCTGGGAGAAAGGTTGCATTTGCTTGTTTATTAACTCCTGTAGTCCTTCGTGCTCTGAGGTCAGGTCCCTCCAGAGGGACTCTGGAGTATATCGCAAATGTCCTGGTGGGACTGTATGTGAAAAGAATGATAAATTAAGGGAAGAGAAATAACCCTATTGATTATGATGACTAATTATGATTAACTAATTGATTAACTGGATTATTACTTATGGAAGTTTCAAATATTATTTTATAAATATTATTATAATTATAAAGGAAAAGAACGCTTGGAATACCTGGTATACTTCATCTAAATCCATGTGTTTTTTAAAACTTACAACCTTGGGAAATTCCTTAACCTAAGACTTTGCTGTCTCATCTGTAAAACAGAACTAAGAATAGCACATTTCCTATGAGGAGGAATAAATGAAATAACATAAAATGTTTGGTTCATTGTAGCTGCTTGAGAAATGTTGGTTCTCTTCCTCCCCTTTCTACTTTCGAAGTACCTGAATCTCAAAATGCCCCATTGCTGGGAGTAGCAGGAGCCCCTCCCCTGGCCCCAGGAAGAAGGTATTCATTAACTCCATATTTGCAGGGGAGAGGGAGTCATATTAAAGCCTTTACTGGCAGCGAATTTCCTGCAGTCCTGGACTGGAAGATCCTTAAAGCTATCTCTCCTGGAGCAGACTTCTTGCATCACTTAAAGATCAACGTATGGCTCCCCACTATCACAAAAGTCTTCCCTTTGTCACACACAAACAAGAAATAATTCTGTGACATGAGAATATACTTGCATTGGAGGATTATGAACTTATTTCAATGATCATGGGTTCCAAAGTTGGGGGGAAGATAACTGTTGTCCTGTTGTGGTAGTGTTAGAGTACAAACCCAAATCAAGATTTGCAGTGGTAATTTCAAATGAAATTACCCAGATTTTATTGGTAATTGTTTATTGTTCATTGTTGCTGGTGCTTTCTCTTTCGTACCAGGTGCTCATACAACTTGATTATGCCTGCAACCTAGATGACAGTGAGTAGGAGATGGCATCTATCATGAGACACATCCAGGTTTTAGAGATGTTAAAATATAGGGGGAAACACACATCTTAGAATGGATAAAACAGGATAACTGAGCATATGTTTAAAATGAAGCTTTGGAAACCAAAGAAATGTAAAATAAGGAAATACACCATTTGTTGATTGCACCAGGGAATTTGCACGTATCTCTCTGATCCTCACAAATTTTCCAAGGAAGATATATTTATTCCCATCTTCATATGAGTAGATAAGGACTCAAAGAGGTCAAGTGAGAGCTGGGTGCAGCTACTCAGGAGGCTGAGGTAGGAGGATTGCTTGAGCCAGGGAATTTAAGGCTGCAGTGAGCTATGACTATACCACTGCACTCCATCCCGGGCGACAGAGCAAGATAGTGTCTCAAAAAATAAAAAATAAAAAATAAAATCAAGTGACTTGCCCAACATCACACCACTAGGAAATGACAGGGCCAGAGTCTGAACCCAAGTCTCTTGGATATCAGATCCTCTACTGTTTTTGCCCTGCCTGGCAAGTCACAGACTACTCCTGCCTGATAAATGGTAAAAGTCACTAAAACACTTGATGTTTATTCACCTCATTATTGCATAGGTCTTCTTTTTCTTTAATTGTATAATGGAACATGCTTCTGAAGGAAATTATGGGAAGATCAGAAGTGTCTCTTTCATTTCTTTGATATTCCACATAACAGTAATGATAGGGACCAGACTAGATGTTCAATTAATGCCACCATTCCAGGTGCACCAGAGTAGTCATCACTCTCCATGTGATTTGAGGACTCTGTGCCTTTGCACAGGTGTGCTCTGAAACTCTGATGTCTTCTTCCACCTTGATCACTTGATAAACTCCTCATCCTCCCCAGAACTCCCATATTCATCCTTCTGTCCTTGGAGCTCCCACCTCGTATCCATTCTGGGAACTAATTTCAACCATGGATCTAGGGAATCTTTAGAAACAGCAGTTAAGGGTCCAGAGCAGTTGTTCTCAAACCATAAGAAATCAATCAGGTGAGGGAGCCTAAAGGTTTAGGATACCAAGAGGAAGAACACTGGGGCTGGCTGATTCCGATCTGCTACACCAGGCCCTGAATATCTTTAGTGCCAGTAACCCCATTACAGACAAAATTTCTATTTGAGACAATCATTGCATTTCTTCCAAGAGAAGCACTGACAGCATTGAATCCGAACCTAATTTATTGTCAATCAATGCTAATAATTAATGTGCTAAGAACATCTTTATTCTTTTTTAAATTTTTTTATTATACTTTAAGTTCTAGGGTATATTTGCACAACGTGCAGGTTTGTTACATATGTATACGTGTGCCATGTTGGTGTGATGTACTCATTAACTCGTCATTTACATTAGGTATATCTCCTAATGCTATCCCTCCCACTTGTCCCCTCCCCACAATAGGCCCCGGTGTGTGATGTTCCCCTTCCTGTGTCCAAGTGATCTCATTGTTCAATTCCCACCTATGAGTGAGAACATGCGGTGTTTGGTTTTCTGTTCTTGCAATAGTTTGCTGAGAATGATGGTTTCCAGCTGCAACCATGTCCCTACAAAGGACACAAACTCATCCTTTTTTATGACTGCATAGTATTCCATGGTGTATATGTGCCACATTTTCTTAATTCAGTCTGTCACTGATGGACATTTGGGTTGATTCCAAGTCTTTGCTATTGTGAATAGTGCTGCAATAAACATACGTGTGCATGTGTCTTTATAGCAGCATGATTTATAATCTTTTGGGTATATACCGAGTAATGGGATGGCTGGGTCATATGGTATTTCTAGTTCTAGATCCTTGAGGAATCGCCACACTGTTTTCCACAATGGTCGAACTAGTTAACAGTCCCACCAACAGTGTAAAAGTGTTCCTATTTCTCCACATCCTCTCCAGCACCTGTTGTTTCCTGATTTTTTAATGAGTGCCATTCTAACTGGTGTGAGACGGTATCTCATTGTGGTTTTGATTTGCATTTCTCTGATGGCGAGTGATGAAGAGCATTTTTTCATGTGTCTGTTGGCTGTATGAATGTCTTCTTTTGAGAAGTGTCTGCTCATATATTTTGCCCACTTTTTGATGGGGTTATTTGCTTTTTCTTGTAAATTTGTTTGAGTTCTTTGTAGGTTCTGGATATTAGCCCTTTGTCAGATGAGTAGATTGCAAAAATTTTCTCCCATTCTGTAGGCTGCCTGTTCACTCTGATGGTAGTTTCTTTTGCTGTGCAGAAGCTCTTTAGTTTAATTAGATCCCACTTGTCAATTTTGGCTTTTGTTGCCGCTGCTTTTGGTGTTTTAGACGTGAAGTCCTTGCCCATGCCTATGTCCTGAATGGTATTACCTAGGTTTTCTTCTAGGGTTTTTATGGTTTTAGGTCTAACATTTAAGTCTCCAATCCATCTTGAATTAATTTTCATATAAGGAGTAAGGAAAGGATCCAGTTTCAGCTTTCTACTTATGGCTAGCCAATTTTCCCAGCACCACTTATTAAATAGGGAATCCTTTCCCCATTTCTTCTTGTTTTTGTCAGGTTTGTCAAAGATCAGATGGCTGTAGATGCGTGGTATTATTTCTGAGGGCTCTGTTCTGTTCCATTGGTCTATATCTCTGTTTTGGTACCAGTACCATGCTGTTTTGGTAACAGTACGATGTTGTTTTGGTTACTGTAGCCTCATAGTATAGTTTGAAGTCAGTTAGCGTGATGCCTCCAGCTTTGTTCTTTTGGCTTAGGATTGTCTTGGCAATGCAGGTTCTTTTTTGGTTCCATATGAACTTTAAAGCAGTTTTTTCCACTTCTGTGAAGAAAGTCATTGGTAGCTTAATGGGGATGGCATTGAATCTATAAATTACCTTGGGCAGTATGGCCATTTTCACAATATTGATTCTTCCTATCCATGAGTGTAGTATGTTCTTCCATTTGTTTGTGTCCTTTTTTATTTCACTGAGCAGTGGTTTGTAGTTCTCCTTGAAGAGGTCCTTTACATCCCTTGTAAGTTGGATTCCTAGGTATTTTATTCTCTTTGAGGCTATTGTGAATGGGAGTTCATTCATTATTTGGCTTTCTGTTTGTCTGTTACTGGTGTACAAGAATGCTTGTGATTTTTGCACATTAATTTTGTATCCTGAGACTTTGCTGAAGTTGCTTATCAGCTTAAGGAGATTTTGGGCTGAGACAATGGGGTTTTCTAAATATACAATCATGTCATCTGCGAACAGGGACAATTTGACTTCTTCTTTTCCTAACTGAGTATCCTTGATTTCTTTCTCTTGCCTGATTGCCCTAGTCAGAACTTCCAACACTATGTTGAATAGGAGTGGTGAGAGAGGGCATCCCTGTCTTGTGCCAGTTTTCAAAGGGAATGCTTCCAGTTTTTGCCCATTCAGTATGATATTGGCTGTGGGTTTGTCATAAATAGCTCTTATTATTTTGAGATACGTTTCATCAATACCGAATTTATTGAGCGTTTTTAGCATGAAGGGGTGTTGAATTTTATCAAAGGCCTTTTCTGCATCTATTGAGATAATCATGTGGTTTTTGTCTTTGGTTCTGTTTATAGGCTGGATTATGTTTATTGATTTGCGTACGTTGAACCAGCCTTGCATCCCAGGGATGAAGCCTACTTGATCATGGTGGATAAGCTTTTTGATGTGCTGCTGGATTCGGTTTGCCAGTATTTTATTGAGGATTTTTGCATCGATGTTCATCAGGGATATTGGTCTAAAATTCTCTTTTTTTGTTTTGTCTCTGCCAGGCTTTGGTATCAGGATGATGTTGGCCTCATAAAATGAGTTAGGGAGGATTCCCTCTTTTTCTATTGATTGGAATAGTTTCAGAAGGAATGGTACCAGCTCCTCCTTGTACCTCTGGTAGAATTCGGCTGTGAATCCGTTTGGTCCTGGACTTTTTTTGGTTGGTAGGCTATTAATTGTTGCCTTAATTTCAGAGCCTACTATTGGTCTATTCAGGGATTCAACTTCTTCCTGGTTTAGTCTTGGGAGAGTGTAAGTGTCCAGGAAATTATCCATTTCTTCTAGGTTTTCTAGTTTATTTGCATAGAGATATTTATAGTATTCTCTGATGGTAGTTTGTATTTCTGTGGGGTCAGTGGTGATATCCCCTTTATGATTTTTCATTGCGTCTATTTGATCTCTCTTTTCTTCTTTATTAGTCTTGCTAGTGGCCTATCAATTTTGTTGATCTTTTCAAAAAACCAGAACATCTTTATTCTTAATATCTGGAATCTAATTGTAAAACTATAAACATAATTTGTTTACCACTATTAATGTTCAAAATCTAATAACAATAACAATGTTCCAAAAGTGAAAAATGTCATTTAAAAAAAAACTTTAGTTAATATATTCCTCTACCAAATACCCAAACACTCCTACTCCCATTTTCTTAATTTCCTGCCTTCCCAATCTCACCCTTCTCCCTTATCACAGATACTTTTAAGTTTCTTGCCTACTCTTCCAAAATTGCTTTATGCAAATACAAACAAATATTCTGCCCTTTCTTTCCCAACAGGTAGCAAACCACTCAGCAACTACTTTTCTTCACTTAGCAATGTATTGTGGAGATCTTTCCGTATCAATGCACAATTCCTTATTCTTTTCTTACAGCTATCTAACACAGATATGGATGTACCATATCTTGCTTGACCAGTCCCTATTGATGGGCCCTTTAGTTTTCCCCCCAATCTTTTGCTATTATGTTAACACTACAGCGAGTAACCTTGTATGTCTGGTATGTATGCAAGCATACGTAGCATACACACACACACACACACACATATAATAAAATCCTAAAAGTTAAACACATTTGTGATTCCAATATATTAATATATTGCCAAATTGTCCTCCAATGGAGTTGTACGAATATGGACTCCCACTAGCAACGTACAAGAAGGTGTGTTTCCCCACAATCTAGCAAATAAGAGATAATGTCAGGTTTTTTCATTTTTTAACAATCTAGTAGATGGAAATAATATCTCCTTTTAATTTACATGTCTCTTATTTTGATTAATATTTAGCATCTTTTCAAATGTTTCAGAGCTGTATGAATTTTATTTTCTCTGGACTATCTTTGTCGATTTTTCTGTTTGTGTGTGTGTGTGTGTGTGTGTCTGTGTGTGTGTGTGTGTGTCCTTATAAACTTCTGGAAGCTCTTTATATATTAGAGACACTGGCCCTTTGGTTGTGATATGGGTTGCAAATATTTTTTCTACTTGGTCATGGTCACTTGACTTTGTTCTTAGTGGCTTTAGTCATGCACAATAGTTATTTGTATGCAGTGATATATATCAGTCTTTTATGGTTCACAGATTTTGAATCTTGATATTTTTAAGTCTAATGCAAAAATTACAAAGATGTTTGCCTATGTTTTCTTCTAGAACTTTTCTGGCTTTTTGTTTTAAATTCTTGATCCATTTGGAGTTTGTATTAGTATATGAAGTAAAGTATGAATTCATCTTTTAAAAAGTTAATTGCCACCAAGCTACCCTATATATTTATGAACATTTCTGTTTTTCTCTACTTATTTGCAAGGCCAGTTTCATGATAAACTAAATTTTAATTTATGTTTCTGTGTATTTCCAGATCCTACATTCCATAACTTTGGTCTAATTACATGCCAATACAACTCTTTTTATTATTTATATATATATACTAATTACATGCCAATACAACTCTTTTTATTATTTATATATATATACTAATTACATGCCAATACAACTCTTTTTATTATTTATATATATACACTATATATTTAAATATATATAAATAATATATATTATACATAAATAAGTATATAACATATAAATATGAAATAATAAAATAAAAATGTATACTTATTTATATAATATATAAATATATAATATATTTTATATATCTATATATTATAGTTATATAATTATATATTATATGTATTTATATATCTATAAATAATATATGTTATCTATAGATAGCCTCTCTTGTTTTTCAGGTTTTAATTTTCCACCTGTTCTTGCTCATTTAGTTTTTATGTTTAGATTTAAATAATCTCTTTTAAAATTGATATATAAAATAATTTCAGAATTGACAACTTTGTGATGATGATTCTTCCTTCAAAGTACATAACATTCCCTGATTCACTTATTCTTCTGTGTCCTTCAATATTAATTTAACTTTTGCTTTAGATAGGTTTATTGCAGATATTTTACCTTTTTGTTGTTATTGAAAATTGGGTGTTTTCTTTCATTATACGTTATATTAAAGATACTGAATTCTGCATATTAATTTTTATAGTTGTTTCTTATAATACTAATATAAGCTCTTATATTCATTCTGAATTCTTTTACTCTTTACAGTAGCTTTTCATTTGATTCTCATGAGTTCTCCAGATATATAGTCCTATCTTCTTCCATTTTAATCCCTCTAATTTCTTTCTCTTATCTAACTGTATTGGCCAATTAATATTACATTGTGCTTGTAATATGCAAGTGGCTGTTTTGTTCCTGAATTTAATAAAATGCCTATAATCTCTCCCAATTAACATGATGTTCTTGGTGGACATATATACATATATATGTAAATATAAATATAATGTTAAAGCACTATTTATAGGTTACTGTTTTATTGAGGACCTTTAAAAAAAAAACATGTATTGAGCTTTACAAATACCTTTTTGATGTATTAGAAGACAAATATATAATTTATCTGCATAGATACATAGAAATGATGAATTACATTAACTCTCCAAATGCTGATACATCCTTGTATTTCTGGAATTCTGTCTTTGCATCCTCATTAATAAGTAAGATTAGTCTGAGTTTTCCTTTTTCTTTTTTTTCTATCTTTAACAAATTTTATAATTACTATTTCTCACACTTAAAAAATAGCTTAGGGTTGGGCACAGTAACTCAGGCCTATAGTCTTAGCTTCTCAAGAGACTGAGGTTAGAGGATCACTTGAGCTCAGGAGTTTAAGGTTGCAGTGAGCTATGATCACACCACTGCACTCCAACCTGGGTGACAGAGCAAGACCCTGTCTCAAAAAACAATGACTTGGGAATTTTTGTTATTTTTCTATGAATCTAGAACAATGCAAATAGTGTAAAATATGCCTATTCTTCAAAAGTTTGGTAGAAGTTTTAGAAGATTGATTTTTTTAAATACCAGAATAATAGGCTGCTCCTCTATGGGCATATAGCCTATTATTTTGTCTTAGTTATAATTTATTCCATGGTAATAAGCTCTACTAAAATGAATCTATTGAGCTTAAAAAATGATTAGCAGCGCTTAATAGGTTTACTCTTAGATTTTATATTGTTTATTGTGGACAGTTTCTAAAATATAAATTTGATATGTAAACGAATGCAAGGACCTTGGATAAGGGAAAAAATGAAATTGTAGTGAGGCAGTCATTATCTATTAATTTAATGATCCTTGACAGATATTTACACATATATAGGACATTTATGTATCAATTACAGTGCCAGATAAGCCACTGACTTACTGCACAGATTTAAGCAAGTGGTTTTCCCTCTCTGGGATTCTACAAAGAAGACAGCAATGGATTCCTAAACAAAGCCTATCATGGCAGCAAGGGATAAGAGTAGAGAAAAGGCGTTGACCTTGGTCCTGAATTATTGTGTTTGTGCTGCTTGCTACATGATTGTCCTAAACCCAAAACATGGGAAGAAATGCATAATCCATCTCCATTTTAAATGTTTTGTTTTCCATCTTGACCTAGATTTATATTCTTTTCTCATATTTACAACCACCACTCCTCTGGAAAATCTGGCAAGGGTAGGCAGATTTTTGGCTGCTCTCTGGTGCAGTGTATGACTAGTTTGACTAGATAAAAGGTTTCCAATCTAGATTAGCATAAAATCATGAGAGTAGTTTGATAAAAGTGCATATTGCAAGCCACTCTTCCCAGGTATTCCAACTTGTTATGAGTGGAGTAGGAACTCAGATATGTGTCCTTTTAAAAATGACCAGAAACACTGATGATCAGCCAGAGTTGGGAACTACAAGAACAAATAATCTTCAAGGGAAATAATGTTCCTGGATTCTATGTGTGGTACTGCCTTAGCCAGTGGGGTCAGTGAGGGTTCATTTCTAAACCACTTATCACCAAGAGGATTGTAACATCATCACATCTTATCTATGGGTTTGCAGAGCACTTTCAGGATTTTACAAAACAAAACAGTTTAATCTCCCTTTATCCTGACATAGAAACTGGCTGGTGTTGAGAAGACAAACCATAATTACCTGAAAATAAAAGTTGCTGGAGTTCCTTTTTATGTTGAAGGCCTTTCTTGGAGTACACCGGTCTGCTAAGGGGAGGCCCACTAGATAGACTCAGCTGACATTCAAAATCTTCAGACAACTGTAGCAGATCTTAAGAAAGAAAATTCACATTATTCTGACATGTTAAACTCTTCATACTGAAAGAGGCCTTATCAGTAGGTGGAATGTCTGACTTTCTAAATAGTGTGACTTGAGAGATAATATCAAAATAACTCTCCACTCACTCTGTCTAGATAAGTGCCTTTATTGCATATCAAGGTTGCCAAAACCCACCCTGAAAAGCCATTATTTGGAAGTTTAAATGTATTTCTCCATTCAGTGTAATTCTTTGTTCTCTGTATCTGGACAGCATTCTGTTTGCACATCTCTTATGATACCTAGCACATTCTTTTAGTACTGCTGTCTGTGCATGTATCTTATTTTACATCCCCTCTCCAACCGTCACCACCTCTCCTGAACCCAACTCTCATCCCTGTTAAACAGCATCTCATCACTGATTTGCAATTACCATTACTCACACTTAACAAATAGCTCAGAGCTTGGGCACAGTAGCTTATACCTGTAGTCTCAGCTACTCAAGAGACTGAAGTGAGAGGACCACTTGAGCCCAGGAGTTCAAGGCTGCAGTGGACTATGATCGTGCCACTGCACTCCAGCCTGGGTGACATTCTGACACCTATGCTTATTCCTGATGTTAAAATGAGACACTGTGTGAAATCAAAGGACGTTATAGAGTGCATTAACTTTTTCATGTGCTTTGGAGATTGGAATCAGCTTTATAACATCTCCTTTCCAAGTACATATCCACTTTACTCAGAAGACTGTGTCCCAATTTTTATGTTCTCTCTGTATTTCTGCAGGCTTAGGGTGTTCTCAGGTGTTCCAGAGACACTGAGATAGCCCACTAGCCCTCCAAATTATAGCATGATGGGGTATATACAGAAATATGTTTGGGAAGCAGTAGTGATGCAAGGCAAGAAATACTTCAAACTGTTAGGAGCAGAGGGGTAGAGCAGATTATAGCTGCTGGCATAGAGCATAATGGGTACATGGTGATGAGTGGAAGAAAAGGCAAAATATCAACAGGATAAACAGAGACACAGAACAATATGAAAGGGTGCTGAGGACAAACCTTGAATACACCTCTATCCCCATGACCCTCATCACCCTGAAATACTTTCTGTTCTTTTGGTTTTGAGACAGGGTCTCACTCTCACCCACGCTGGGGTGCATTGGTGTAATCATGGCTCACTGCAGCCTCAAACTCTGGGGCTCAAGTGATCCTCCTACCTCGGCCTCCCAAAGTGCTGGAATTATAAGCGTCAGTCACCACGCTTGGCCCTGAGCTGCTTTCAAATTTTTCTGAGCTGCAAAATCAACAATGTCCTCAAGGATCAAGAGATAAACTACATCTTAATTTAGGCAGGGTACTATTATGAGGTGATAGCAAACTTCAATCCAAAGGGCTTTTTTTTTTTTTAGACAGTCTCCCTCCATCACCTAGAGTGCAGTGCAGTGACACAATCTCGGCTCACTGCAACCTCCTCCTGCCAGGTTCAAGCAATTATCCTGCTTCAGCCTCCCAAGTAGCTGGGACCACAGGCACGCACCACCACATTTGACTAATTTTTCTATTTTCAGTAGAGACAGGGTTTCGCCATGTTGGTCTTGAACTCCTGCTCAGGTGATCCACCCACCTCGGCCTTCCAAAATGCTGGGATTAGAGGTGTGAGCCACTGAGCCCAGCCCAAAGGACTTTTAATACTTCAAACAAGCAACCCCAGAAAGCAGTACTATGCTGGTGATGGTTTAATAAACAGATCTAGTTGAGAAGAGATCCCTCGTTCATAGCCAACTGCCAGTTTCGGTGTTATAAATCTTCCCACCACAGACAATTTCAAGCTCCTAATGGATTATCACTAAATACAGAGTTGGAAAGCAATGCACAGTAGCACTCCATTTTATAGTATTACCACCACAAAGATACAATAGATGTAAATAATCTCTCAAGCAAAGATAATAGTAAAATGTAGCAAATAATTAGGAAGTGGTGAGTTTAAATTTATTACATTTGTTTCTGATACAATTTATTTAGGTGCAAGTATATATAACCTAATTTTTAGTAATAACTATGTTTAACAACTACCTCAAAAATTCCTGAAAATTTAATAATTGATTCTAAAGCCAGTAAGAGCCATTCCAGTACACCACTGCAAGGGTGGCCATTCTCAAATAATTTTCTGTTCAGTTACGAATGTAGAAAATCACCACTTACAGACACGTGAGTTAGGTTTCTAATCACCCAACAAAATTTTCTCATGTATGAAAAGTAGGATACTTGGGGATTCAAAATAAAGTGTTTGGTGGATGTAAGATATTCAAAGTCATAGGCAGCAAAGGAAAATTTAATATGGGAGGTCCCAAGGATATAGAAAGGACAGGGAGGGAGGAGCTTTCTCCCTCTTACCTGGATCTGTGTCTGTCATCATGCCTACCCATTTCTTAGTTGTCAAGCTGCAGACGTACTTGTCCTCCACTATCCATGAATTGGGAGCTTCAGAGAACACTGCACAGCAAAATGGCTCTACTCTGATCATACAAGCATAACCATATAGCTCTCCCTTAGCTAACACATCCACAATTTTGAGTGTGAAGGTTATCTGACCCTGGGCTTGGCAAAAATGAACACAAGGTAGTTTGTGTATTGTTTTTACTATTTCACTTCTCAAAGAGTCAGGGTTAACATTTTTTTTTGCACATCCCAGAACTTTCTTACTCTTATCATCCACTCCAATAAAAAGATAGCCTCCATCAGTGTTTGCAAATGCAGGGACGTATTCTGGAATTATCTTTTTTACATATTCTTGGATGTGTTTTGTAGAGAACCGTTTAAACTCTACTGATTGAGACTCAGGAAAAGGCAGGATTTCACCATATTCGAGATAGTCTTTTTGGAAAATTGGGTCAGCAGGATCTGAGTTAGGGAGCTCTTGGTGTATACCCTTGTGAACTTTGTGAAAAGGTCCTTCTTCCAAGATTTTTGCATCATTTTTCTTTTTCTTCAGGAAACAGAATGCCTCTCTTGAGTTCATGAGAAGTTCAGATGTCCCAGATCTACGGTGTAATGAAGAACGGAGGCTGCAAAGGCGGGGCTTGACAGAGCCATCTTCAGGTAAAAGGCCACTGCTCCAAGATTTAACAAAAATGTAAAAACGCCTTCCTTGTTGCTTGGTCTCAAAGAAAGCCTGCAAATCTGAAGACTGAATAAGCTCTCTCAAAGACTTTTCTAAATCCAGCCCCATGTCCACGAGATGCTCATCCTTCTTGGCCATCCGAATCACTCCTCCTCCTGAGTTTAATAAAGCACACGCAGCCTGTAAAACTCTCTCCTTCTCTTGGTCTCTCTGAACTTTCTGCAGCTTGTTTCTGTTTTCTTCTCCAAGGGTCACTTCTCCTACATTGATGACCAGGTCTGGGTAAGATGGTTCCACCACCAGGGAGCACTGATTTGCCTCCATGTTGAACTCACAGCTGAAACTATTAGAAGACATGAATTGTTACATGCATGCAATTCATTTATTAATATATTATTTTCTGTCTAATATGTGCTGAGAGAAGGCAATAAACTAGCAAGCAAGACAGGAGCAATCCCTTCTCTTTAGGAGGAGAATGGTTGGCAAGGAAGGGTGCTAATGAAATTGGCATTTAACATCATGTATTATATGAGTTATGAGAAGAAAAATACACTAAAGGGGTATCTAAACGAATCTGGAGACGATGGTTCAACAAGACTTCCAAGGCAAAGGTGACATTTAATCAAGACCTGAAGGATGCCTTTGAATTGGCCGGGTGAAGTTATCAGCATTGAAGAATGGAAGCGGTGGATCACATGAAGGGCATGTGTACAACGGAATGAGACTATCTCAGTTTAGATTGTTGATGTTCCAGTGAACATTGACTTTAGGGGATGAGTAAAAGAAGACAGCATAGAAAAGGAGACTGTAGAAAGGACTGACTGTGAAAAACCAGAGGTAGGAGAAAAACCAAGGGCATATGGTATTAAGGAAGCCCAAAACAAAATCACCTGCGCAGAGGTCTCAGATCTATGATATAATGAAAAACGGAGGCTGCAAAGGTGGGGCGTGACACAGCCAAGGTGTCTAATACTGCTGACAGGTACAGCTAGGTGATGACTCGAACGTGTTATTAGGTGTAGTAAAATTAAGGTTATTGGTGACTTTGAAAAATGCTGTTCAGACACCTGGGCAGTGGGCACCAGGAGGCAATAAATCACAGGCTAAGGTCTTAGAGACTAGAGTTAATGGAGATGGCTTGAATTCCACTTGTCATTAAATGTATTATAACATTAACCTAGATATTTAATCTTTCTAACTCTGTTTTCTTACCTATAAAACATGGTGCATCCACCTTAATATGCCTGTTATTATGAGGATTAATTGAGAATAATTCTCAAAAAGGATTTAACACTATGCTTTGGTTCACAGGTGTTTAGTAAAGGAATCTGTATTAACTGTCCATTTCACAATGAGTCAAAGAATGAATGGGAGGTTAGGAAATAGTATCACCACATATATACAACTTGTTCACCATATGAAGCTATAAAGGAGAGAGGTAAAAAGAAATGTAGCTGGAGGAAAAGAAGAAGCTAAAGAATTTTATTAAGATGGGAAAGGTCTAAACATATTTAGATGGGAAGAAGCTAGTAGGGAAGTGAAAATTTAAAGAGATAGAAGGAAGTTAGCATGATTGAAACAGTGAAGGCCCTGAAAAGAGAGGTAAGGAAGGAAGGTGATCCAGAATGCAGAAGAAGGTCAGGAGGAGGAGAAACGGAGATAATTGGCGTGGGCAAAGGTAGGCGTATCGCTTTGGTGGGAGGAAGCTGAAAGAGTCCCCTTCTGATAGCTTCACTTTTCGCTTTGAGGTAGAAAATAAAGTCACTCCCTGAGACAGAGGCACTTGGTATAAAAACAGGACAAAAACATTTTGTGTGTGTGAGATGAGGTCTCACTCTGTCATCCAGGCTGGAGCGCAGTCACAGCTCACTGCAGCCTCAAACTCTGGGGCTCAAGCAATCCTCTCACCTCAGCCTCCCGAGTAGCTGGGACTACAGGCACACAGCAACTATACCCAGCTAATTCTTAAAAAAAAAATTTTTTTTGTAGAGATGGGGGTCTCCCCATGTTGCCCAGGTGGGTCTCAAACTCCGGCTCAAGCAATCCCCCTGCCTTGGCCTCCCAAAGTGCTAGGGATTATAGGCGTGAGCCACAATGCCCAGCTGACAAAATCATTTTAATAACAGAATGGAGACAGTTTGAAACAGACATTATAAAGAACAAGATAGATATTTGACATGGGAAACAAACAACTTACAATGAAAGATTAATACAGCAGACAAAATAAGTAAATCATATCTTCAAGTATAAATATAGATAAACTCACAAAGCATGATGATAAATTTTAAAAGCAGGTTTGCAGAAGATAACACACAATAGAATAGCATTTAGATTAAAATATTTTAAAAACCATAATAAATATGTTTATCTTTCGTAAAAGGAGAAAAACATTGTGAAAATGCACCTTTTTTTTTTTTTTTACAGAGGTTACAAATAAGTATGGAAAAGAATGAGATTAGAGAATTAAGGAACCTTTAGCTGTACATACAATGCTATAAGTTCAGAAGAAAAAGCACCTGTACTAAATACATCTCAGAGGTGAGTGGGACATAAATTTTTGTTGTTTTCTTCTCTTTGCATTTCTGGAATTCTGAGTTATTACAACATTTTTTAAAAAGTCATCCTCCTTCGAATTAAAAGGGTAGTCGGGGGAAGGCTAGGATTTTATCACGGAAGTAACTGAAATCTGGACTACACATTCTAAGACAAATAGGTCAGGGAGTGAGGGTGGCAGGGATCTCATTGATAGGAACAAAGTAAAAAGGTGAATGGATTGTAGGTCTCAATAAGGGAAATAAAAAGGAAGGAGAGTGAACTTTGAAATACAAATTACGAATAATCAAGATTAAGAATTGTTCAAAAAGATCAATATAATCAACAAATAACTGATATCATTATTTGAAAATTATTATTTAAAATGAAATTGTAAAAAACCAGTACAATCAACAAATACTTCTCATCATTATTTGAAAATTATTTTTTAATAAATATTTTAAATATAATCAACAAATACCTTGCATCATTATTGGAAAATTATTAAAATAAAATAAAACTTAAAGCAATCAGTATATTCATAACCTATTTTGAAGTCATCAAGGATATATACAATATGTAGAAGCAGACTATCACAGCCTTATTTTCCCTTCCTACAAAAATCCATCCTATACTAAAGGCTTGAAATTACAAGTCTGAGTGGGTGCTAGTAACTCTGAACAGATAAGGTGGATGTTGACGCAGGTGACAGAAGGAATGAGATGACTGAGGTATGAAGACATTTAGAAGAAATTTGTTAGATAAAAGTGAAGGCTGGGCCAGGTTCGGTGGCTCACGCCTATAATCCCAGCACTTTGGGAGGCTGAGGCAGGCAGATCACTTGAGCCTAGGAGTTTGAGACCAGTCTGGGCATCATGGTGAAATCCCATCTCCTCAAAAAATACAAAAATTAGCCAGGTGTGGTGGTGCTCACCTGTGGTCCCAGCTACTCAGGAGGCTGAGGTGGTAGAATCACCTGAGTCCTCGAGATGAGATTGTGGTGAACCAAGATCGTGCCACTGTACTCCAGCCTGGGGGTCAAAGTAAGAATCTGTCTCAAAAAAAAAAAAAAAGAAGGCTGGCACATCCACATTCTTACCACCTTGCCTACTTTAGACCCTTGCCTACAAATTTATATTTCTCAAAATTCCATTCTGCATTCTAAGACCATTGAAACATTTTTATCAAGTTATTTGTAAAATATTCCTTTTGATATACAGGGATTTCATAGTTAAATACTTTCTCTGCCCCATAAACTTTATTGTCAAAGCCAATAGATGCTGATAGTTTTTCACTGGCAACTGTATTTAAACAGCAACCCCACCATCTGCTTAGATTTTTTGCAGGCAAAAAAGGCTTAGGGAGCTCTATCCCTAGCTCTTTCCTTAGGATTAAAGGAATTATAATCAGCATCACTTGCACATTCTTTGTAAGGTACAGATATTGTCCCATACAAATTTGAAATCCTAAATAAAATTAAACTAAGTTAATAAGAAATTAAGAATTCAGAAAAGAAACTCAGGACACTTACCAAAGCGCTTCAGAAACAAAAGCACCTGATTCTAGTCGGTTTACAGGATAACTTTCTCAAACTTTTCAGTGTAGCCAGTGTTCCCACCAACATAGTGAATTAGCGCCAAATGCTCTCTTTCCACCAAAAGCAGTCCTGAAGGCTCTGTATACAGAAACCTACATAGACAGAGGTAGCAGAGTTCAAGGATTAAGACTCAGATTTCCTAGGTTCAAATCCCAGTTCCACCATTTATTAGCTGTACGGTTTCCATTTATTAGTTGTACGGTTTCCATTTATTAGCTGTATGGTTTCCATTTATTAGCTGTCCCCATTTCTCCCCATGCCCCAGGATCTAGTCCTGCAGGACCCCTGATGGAACAGTGAGTCTGACATGAACACGCAGGGACAACCACCCCCAAACAGGGGGCTGAGTGGGTAGCATCTGTGCATTTCTCCCCTGCCAGGAAGGCTTACCTAATTTGCTCAGCAAACTCCCTAAAAGGTGATGAATTAGCCTGGGAAAACTTTGCAAGTCAAATTGTCTAGTAGTGCCCAATTTTCTGTATGCTTCTGGGTGGTTCTTACTTTTTTGTTTTACTTCCCTTTTCCTTCCATCCTCCCACCCATCTCCCCTAGATCACAGGGGATTGGCTAGCCTCAGATAGAAACTGAACAGAAAGGGAAATGGGAGGGCAGAACAAGGTTGTGTAATAGAAGGCTCCACCCACCATCCCCCTTCTCCTGCAGTGACCACGTGGTGCAGAGAAATCTGTGTGCTTGGGAAGAGAGGGCACAGCGATTTTAAGACTTTGCATTGAACTCAGTGCTGCCCTGTTACAGTGGAAAGCAAAACCAGGCTGAATCCAGCTTATACCTGCCCATGAAGGCAAAATTTGGACCAGCCCTAGTGAGATAGAAATTGTCCATCCCAGCAATTGAAACCTGAGTTCCAGCAAGCCTCGCCACTGTAGCTGAAGTGCTATTGTGCTCTAAATAAACTTGAAAAGCATTCTAGGCCATAAGGACTGAAACTCCTAGGCAAGTCCTAGTGCTGAGCTGAGCTCAGAGCCAGTAGGCTTGAAGGGCACACAACCTACTGAGATACCAGCTGTGGCAACTAAGAGAGTGCTTGCACCACACCCCTCCCAACCCCAGATAGTGTAGCTCTCAGCTCCAAAAAGATCACTTCCTTCCACTTGAGGAGAGAAGAGAGAAGACTAAATATGACTTCTATCTTGCATCTTGGATGTCAGCTCAGGCACAGTAGGATAGGACACTGGTCAGGGTCATGAGACACCCATTCCAGACCCTATCTCCTGTACACTTCTAGACACACTCTGAGCCAGAAGGGAAACTGCTGCCTTAAAGGGAAGGACCCAGTCCTGGCAGGATCTATCACCTGCTGACTAAAGAGCCCTTGGTCCCTGAGTAATCAGCAATGATACCCAGGTAATATGCCGTGGGTCTTGGGTGAGAATCTGCTGGCTTCAGGTGAGACTCAGCACAATCCCAGCTGTGGCACATACAGGCAGAGACGCCTTTGCTTTAGAAAAGCAGAGGGAAAAGTAAAGGGGACTTTGTCTTGCACTGTAGATACCAGCTTAGCCACAGGGGTAGAGCACCAAGTAGGCTCTTGGACAGCATTTCTGGACATGCCCTGGGTCAGAGGGTAGTCCACTGTCCTGAAGAGTGAGTCCCAGACCTGGTAGCATTCACCACAAGCTGACTAAAGAGCCCTTGGGCTTTAAGTGAATATCAGCAATAGCTAACAGTACTCCCTGTGGACCCATGGTCATGATGGTCACAGGGTGATCTCCTCTGCCTGTGGAAAAAGGAGGGAAGAGTGGGAAGGACTGTGTCTCACGATTTGAGGGTCATCTCAGCCACAGTAGAATGGAACACCAGGTAGATTTCTAAGGTTTTTCTTACTCCAGTCCCTGGCTCCTGGATAGCATCTATGAACCCACCTAGGTCCTGAGGGAACTTGCCACTCTGAAGAAAAGAACACAGCTTGGCTGGCTTCACCACCTGTTTATTGTTTGAAAAGATAAACAAAATTGACAAACCTTTGCCCAGGTTACCTGAGAAAAAAAGGTGAATACCCAAATAAATGAAATCAGAGATGAAAAAGGAGACAATACAACTGATACTGCAGAAATTCAAAGGATCATTAGTGGCTACTATGAGCAACTGTATGCCAATAAATTGGAAAATCTAGGGAAAATAAATTCTTAGACACATGCAACCTACCAAGATTGAACCATGAAGAAATCCAAAACCTGAACAAACCAATAAGAAGTAATGAGAATAAAGCCATAATAAAAAGTCTCCCAGCGAAGTAAAGGCTGGGATCCGATGGCTTCACTGCTGAATTCTACCAAACATTTAAAGAAGAACTAATACCAACCTTATCAAACTATTCAAAAAATAGAGAAGGAGGGTAGACTTCCAAAGTCATTCTATGAGGCCAGTATTACTGATACCAAAACCAAAGACATATCAAAGAAAAAACACTACAGCAAAATACTAGCAAACTGAATTCAACAATACATTTAAAAGATCATTTATCATGACTAAGTGCTATTTATTCCAGGGATGCAAGGATGGTTCAACAAATGCAAATCAGTCAATGTGATACATCATATCAACAGAATGAAGGACAAAAGCCATATGATTTCAACTGATGCTGAAAAAGCACTTAATAGAACTCATTACCCCTTCATGGAAAACCTCTCAAAAAACTGGGTATAGAAGGAACATACCACAACATAATAAAATCCACATACGACAGACCTACAGCTAGTAGCATACTGAATGGGGAAACACTGAAAGCCTTTCTTCTAAGATCTGGAACACTATAAGGATCCTCACTTTCACCATTGTTATTCAACATAGAAATCCTAGCTAGAGCAATTAGACAAGAGAAAGAAATAAAGGGCATCTAAATTGGAAAGGAAGAAGTCAAATTATCCTTGTTTGCAGATGATACGATCTTACATTTGGAAAAAGCCTAAAGACTACACCAGACAACTATTAGAACTGATAAATTCAGTAAAGTTGCAGGATACAAAATCAACCTACAAAAATCAATAGCATCTCTATATGCCAACAGTGAACAATCTGAAAAAGAAATAAAAAAAGTAATACCACTTACAATAGCCACCAATAAAATTAAATACCTAGGAAGTAACCAAATAAATTAAAGATTTCTACAATAAAAACTGTAAAATCATGATGAAAGAAATTGAAGAGCCAAAATATGGAAAGGAAGTCCATGTTCATGGACTGGAAGAATCAATATTGTTAAAATATCCATGCTTCTCAAAGCAATCTACAGATTCACTGCAATCTCTATTAAAATACCAATGACATTGTTCACAGAAACAGAAAAAAAATCCTAAAATTTATATAGAACCACACAAGACCTATAATAGCAAAAGCTATCCTAAGCAAAAAGAACAAAACTGGAGGAATCACATTACCTGACCTCAAATTATACTACAGAACTGTAGTAACCAAAATGGCATGATACTGACATAAAAACAGACACACAGACCAATGGAACAGAATAGAGAACCCAGACACAAATACACACACCTACAGTGAACTCATTTTTCACAAAGGTGCCAAGAACATACACTGGGGAAAAGACATTCTCTTCAATAAATGGCACTGGGAAAACTGGGCATCTATCTGCAGAAGAATGAAACTAGACTCCTAACTCTTGTCACATACAAAAATCAAATCAAAATGGGTTAAAGACTTAAATCTAAGACCTCACACTGTGAAACTACTACAAGTAAACATTGGGGAAGATCTCCAGGACATTGATCTGGGCAAAAATTCATTAAGCAATACCCCCATAAGCATAGGCAACCAAAACAAAAATGGACAAAAACGGACAAATGGGATCACATCAAGTTAAAAACCTTCTGCACAGCAAAGAACACAATCAACAAAGTGAAAAGACAACCCACAAAATGGGAGGAAATATTTGCAAACTACACATCCAACAAGGGAGTAATAACCAGAATAGAACAGGAGCTCCAACAACTCTATAGGAAAAAAATGCAATAATCCTGTTGAAAAATGGGCAAAAGATTTGAATAGACATTTCTCAAAAGAAGACAAATGTCAAACAGACACGTGAAAAGGTGCTCAACATCACTGATCATCAGAAAAATGCAAATCCAAACTACAATGAGGTATCATCTCATCCAAGTTAAAATGGTTTTTATCCAAAAGACAGGCAATAACAAATGTTGGCAAGGATGTGAAGAAAAGGGAACACTCATACAGTGTTGGTGGGAGTGTAAATGAGTACAACTATTATGGATAACAGTTTGGAGGTTCCTCAGAAAACTAAAAATAGAGTTACCACAAAATTCAGCAATTCTACTCATAAGTATTGACCCAAAAGAAAGGAAATCATGTATCCAAGAGACATCTGCACTCCTATGTTTCTTGCAGCACTGTTTACAATAGCTAAGATTTGGAAGCACCCTAAGCATCCAACACCAGATGAATGGATCAGGAAAATGATGTGCATATATATAGTGGAGTACTATTCAACCATAGAAAAGAATGAGATCCAATCATTTGCAACTACACGAATGGAACTGGAAATCATTAGGTTAAATGAAATAAGCCAGGCACAGAAAGACAAGCATCGCATGTTCTCACTTATTTGTGGCATCTAAAAATCAAAACAATTTTATTCTAAGAGCAGAAGGATGACTACCTGAGGAAGGGTGGTAGAAGGGAAGGGGTGAGGTGGGGAGCGTTAATGCGTACAAAAAAATTAGAAAGAATGGCCGGGCGCGGTGGCTCACGCCTGTAATCCCAGCACTTTGGGAGGCCAAGGCGGGCGGATCACGAGATCAGGAGATCGAGACCATCCTGGCTAACACGGTGAAACCCCGTCTCTAATAAAAGACACAAAAAAATTAGTCGGGCGTGGTGGTGGGCGCCTGTAGTCCCAGCTACTCGGGAGGCTGAGGCAGGAGAATGGCCTGAACCCGGGAGACGGAGCTTTCAGTGCGCCAAGATCGCACCACTGCACTCCAGCCTGGGCGACAGAGCTAGACTCTGTCTCGAAAAAAAAAAAAAAAAATAGAAAGAATGAATAAGACCTACTATTTGATAGCACAACAGTTATTACAGTCAATAATAACTTGATCGTACGTTTTTAAATAACTTGAAGAGTGTAACTGCATCGTTTGCAACTCAAAGGATAAATGCTTGAAGGAATGGATACCCCATTCTCCATGGTGTGCTTATTTCACATTGCATGTCTGTATGAAAACATCTCATGTACCCCATAAATATATACATCCACTACGTACCTACAAAAATAAAATAAGATAAAAAACTAAAGAGCATAATTGGATTGCTGGTAACACAAAGGACAAATGCTTGAGGTGATGGATACCCCCATTTACCCTGATGTGGTTATCAAACATGACATGCCTGTATTAAAATATCTCATGTAACCCATAAACATAGACATCTACTATGTACCCACAGAAATTAAAAATTAATTTAAAAAAAAAGAAAAGAAAGGAAAGTGGGCTGCGACAGACGTGCCCTCTTGGAAAACTAAAACATAGAGCTCTTTGTCCTTCTCGGGTAGCACGTGTATTCTACAGATCTTGTCCACAGGGAGACATTTTTCTCATTTCTCCCCTCTCTAGATTATAAACCTCCCCGCAGGGTAATGGCAATTCTAATTCTGCTGTAAGTTTCTATATTAAGGAAAATAGTTTAGAATGGTTGGTCGGTCACACGAAACCTGTAGAACTAGTTTCTCAAGTCTACAATACCAAGAACTCTGAAGCCTGAGACCTGCAGCCCTGGGAGCCACCAAGGTGCACTTGACCCTGTGACCTCCCAGGCTTCGGTTCCTGCTCCGCGCCCCCCAGAAACCGCTGCTCGCTGGCCAGGGGCTCTTCCAACTTCTAGCGGGAGCAGGTGCACAGGTCAGGCCCGCCCGGCCCCCAATGCCTTCCGCAGCCACTATCCACCCCCGCCCCGCCTCCCAGTCCTCCATAGCCCGCTTTTCAGGCACCTGCTGAGCAAACTAGCTGGGCCCCCAGGCAGGGGAGAAAAGCACAGATACCCTCACTCCACTCCACCCCCAGACCCTCCGCACCCCTCCAGCCCCTCCCCAACCCCCAACACCCCACACCCTGGCTGGAGTAAGGTGGGGCGGGTGCTGCTCTCTTCTCGAACCTGGCATTCGAGTTACAGCCCAACGCGGATTCAGCTGGACTAGACCCTGAAGCAGGGGTAGAAACGGAACTCCGGAGTCCCAGGCTAGTGGCCGGGACCCTCTCTGACCTCTCAAGCTCCGGCGCGTCCGAAACCACCTTCGCGTTTCCCTGGAAGCGCCCAGGTCGGGTCCTTATATACTAGCGGGTTGGCGCCATCCTGTGCACGTCCCACGCAGAGGATGCACGCGCCAATGGGCGGGTCTACTAAGCCCGCGAACTCTTTGCAGCGTTTGATTTTCTGGAAGCTCCCAACTTCCTGGTTGTTGCCACGTGTCTTAGTTTCGGGAAATTTGGGGATTTTTTTCCTCCCTCTTCTTGCCACCCTTCCTCCGTCTCCTCGCTCCCTCCATCCAACCCTCCCTCCCTAACATCTGTCTATTCATCTATCTGGATTACACTAAAACAAAGAATAAACATTATGAAGAAAGAGAAGAGCTTCCCAGGCCCCCGCAGCCGTCTGCTCCTGCGCTTCCAACCGGGTGGGCGGGTTCCTTCCTCGCACCCTCTTCTATCCCGGTGCCTGCGGTCCCACATTCCAGGTACCCCTCGGAGAGTCCACCTGAGCTCTCGCTAGAGCTTTCCCCTTCCAACTCGCTCGAATTGCCCAGACACCTAAGCTGAGCTTCTCTCCCCAACGCCCCAGAAAGTGGGTCTTGGAGACCGGGGCAAAAATTTGGGCCTCCGCTTCTGTTTCGGGCCTCCGCTTCTGTTCGCTTGCCAAATGCGGCAGGTGTGCAGATTGGTCCACTCTTGGTTCCTGGCTGGGTTTATGGAGCCTGCGGCCGAGGCAGGCTCCGCGGACCCCGAGCCAGAGTAGGATTTAACGGCGGCCGGTGCGCTGTGTTTGGTCAACCCCGGTAACCGTCACACTGCTCGTGATACGAAAAAAACCAGCCAGCGTTCTGCTTTTCTGCCCTACTGCAGTCTTTAGCACCCGCCCGAGTATTTAGTACCTGTCCGAGTATTTGGATTTTGCAATCCTCCTCTCTTTGGTCAACTCCCCATCCTTGGCCGAGAGCTCGCCCTTGGCCGGGCTCCGTGCTGCCAGCCTTGCGGGACCCTCGCGTATGTCCCGGGCGGCTCTGCCTGAGGCCCAGTTCTCACTGATGCTGAGTGGCCCAAAGGTGCGAGCAGCGGTTAATGCTGGGCTGATTAATACAGGCTCCAGTGGAGGCGAAAGTAAGTAAGTAAAACGAATTGCAGTATATATACACAATGTGTATATGGATACACGTACGTATATATTACACATATGTGTATGTAACGCACGTTTGTTACAATGAGGTCATAATGTTCATGCTGTTTCATAACCCACTTTCTTTCAATGACCACCTTTTCATTTCAGTAAATCTTCGTATTCTCACATTCCAGCTTCTCCATTTTTCTTTAACATGTTGTTTACAGATAGTTTGTGCAAACCTGTACCGAATCGGGAACTATGCATCTACAACATGCTAAAAGATTGTCAACCTAGGATCCTATAACAACCTATAACAACCACAAAAAAAAGAGACCTACCTAAATGGAGGCAAAGTAATGACTTCAGACAAAAAAAAAAAAGGAATTCTGAAAATCTGAGGGAATTTGTCACCAGTCGATCTTTCTTATGAAAAAATATTAAAGGAAGTGTTTTAGGTGGAAGGAAAATGATACCTGAATGAAACTCAGACCTACAAAAAACAGTGAAGAGCCCAGATGATAGTAAACATGTAGATAAATATAAAAAATCCTTTTGCACTTAAAATTATTCTTTTTTCAATACGACAAAATGTATTTTCATCGGATATTAATTATGAACCCATAATGCATGTAAACTAAATACAATACCTCAAATCATTCTGCACAAATTACAGATCACATTTATTTAATAACAAAATGTCTAGTTTAATAAAACGTTTTTAGAAACTCACAATATAATTTTCAAAAACAAAGAATAAAAATATTAAATACATCACTTTATGGCAGAGGACAACATAAATTTATTTCTGCAACACAGCAGGCAAACTGCTGTGTTTGCAGAGTGGAGAAAAAATTTAAAGCAAAAAGTCAGGAAATGGGTGTTCATAAATTTCTGGTTAACTGAGGCTCAATAGTTATTGTAAGAAACAGGAGCCTTTGAACATCAGATTTTGTTTATAAAAATAAAAACTTCCCCAAACGTCAGATTTTTTCACCTCAGCAAATGTTTTTTCCTTTGATAATTCATAATCCTGCTGTTCATTTGTCACTTTTATGAATATCTGGTAACTTCATAAACAACTACCAATGGCACACTTCAAATGCTGATTCTGTTGAATTTTCTTATATATTTTTTTCCCCCCAATGAACCTAGGGCCTATGATAGAGAAGATATTGAAACATACTAAGGTACCAATTGGTCTTAGAGAGACTTCACAGCAAGTGTTTAATGAAAGCCGCTACATTTCCAGCTCTAAAAAAGAGCCAGACAGACACAATCCCTGCTTCCAGAGTTCACCATTCAGAATACAGCAGGGCAAGCACTGATTTTGAATCATTATGAGCTTTGATTTCATCTTTCAGGATTTACATAGATACTGATTTCTTCTGGAAGGGCAAATAAAATCTTCCCTTACATCATTCTTTGGATTCTCATAAGGGGTAGTTTGAAGTCTGTATGTTGACAAGGCCAGTAGATACTTAGTTTTCTCTAATTGCCTTCTACTACTTCAGACTATGTCAAGTATTTTGTTTTCCCTTTCAGTTCTCCCTAACCTCTACCTTCTGCAGTTTTGTCTATCCAGTCGGCTTTTCTGTAACACTTTGCTACACCTTTCTGTTCCCCTTCACTGTTTTCCTCTGTTGCTTTCCTCCTTAACAGAAGCCTGGTCATCTGGACTTCCCCATCTTTCCTTTCCTGGCTTTTTATTCACATGGGTGACTAATCTCAGAACTTCCTTAAAAGTTGGATCTTCAGTAAATATAACTCGTCAGCACTTTCGATCTGCATTTCCTTGAGCTTTTGTTGTTGCTTTTTTAATCATCAGATCTTCTGTGCAATAATATTATCTTCCTGAATGCTATTTAGAAATATTATCCTCAAAACACCAGTGGTTTCTTAAAGATACTTGTTTTAAAAGTTGTATCAAAAGAGATTGATAAAGGAATCTATAACTCAGCAAAGGATGCTTCTACTTTATTGTGAATTCCCACCATTACAAGTACTGGATTCTGCAAGTCCAACATTAAAACCTGGTATGAGACATCAATTTATACATATAAGAGTTAGATTATAATTTTAATTTTTTGATGGATATTAAACTGAAATTTATATAATACATGAGGTCTGAATCTTTAAAAAAGTAAATTATAAAAATTTAATATAGTTAACTGTTCACTGATACGTCTATTGACTTCATCATAACCTATATATTTAATTAAAAATCAAACTATGAGTGTGCAAATCAGATGCTATCAAGCAAATTGCCATCTAAGATCCGTAATTCTTTTTATATTTTTAACTCAGATGAATATATAAGACTCAGTACATTTTAATGTTCCAAATTGTTCTAAAAAATAAAATTATCAGAAGCTTCCAGTTAACACAGTTCCGCTAATTCATTTCCCCACCTCCCCCCCGCCCCCACCGTGAACTACCTGTTTGTGTTGTGAGGTAGCAATCAAAGACTATGATCTTCTGTGAGGGTAGGAGCCTTAATTCTTATACATTAGCTCTTCATATGAAGAGTATGGACAAAAAAAAAAAAAAAAAAACAGATGAGTCACTTTTCATTATTCATTGACTCTTGGTGTTTTCATAGTATGTTAAATGCCTGATTTCCACAAAAATACCAATATTTATTCTGAAAGGCAATCGTAAGTTCCAAATCGTATGTTCCAAGTAGCAGATTTTTTTTTTTTTTTTTTTGAGACAGAGTCTCGCTCTGTCACCCAGGCTGGAGTGCAGTGGCGCGATCTCGGCTCAATGCAACCTCCGGCCCTCCAGGTTTAAGCAGTTGTCTGCCTCAGCCTCCAGAATAGCTAGGATTACAGGCGCGTGCCACCATGCCCAGCTAATTTTTTTGTATTTTTAGTAGAGATGGGGTTTTACCATCTTGGCCAGGCTGGTCTTGAACTCCTGACCTCGTGATCCACCCGCCTCGGCCTCCCAAAGTACTGGGATTGCAGGCGTGAGCCACCGCGCCCGGCCCAAGTAGTAGATATTCACAACTTCCAACATGATCTCTAGGAATAATCCGCAGTTCTAAACCCTGTTTTAGAAAAACATTTCCAGCAGTCTGTGCAAGATTTATTCCTATTCTATCATTGGTAATAACTGCACTTGTTGCAGCATGAACTTTAAATTCTTCGGCTGCAAACTTTAAGACTGCTGTGAAAGGTGTACTTTCAGGAACACAGAGTACTTTGTATGGCATCAGACATCGGGTCAGATGTCAGCATGATCTTAAAGGAAACCTTCGACATGGTGGTGCCGGGATGAATCTAGAACACACACCAACTCTGCGGGGTAGCATGACTTCCTCCACTGTGCTGAAAATTATTCTTAAAATAATTAGTTTTTTAAAGGAATAAAGCTATGTATTGTGGTGCTTATAATAGAAATATTTTATTTTTAGAAATAGAGGAAATGGGTGTGTATTGTTGTAAAGCTCTTCCGTAATTCACAAAGTCATATACTATGACTAAACTGTGGTAAGTTGAAGGTGCAAATTGTAAGCCCTAGAGCTACCACTGAAGAAGTGGGAACAAAAACATATAGATAATAAACCAAAAAAGGACTTTTCCTTATGACTCCTATATTCTTCCTGTTTTTATAAAAATATTATTTGTCCTACCTGTTTTTGCTTTATAAACATGCAATAGACTTTTTCCCCATAAGTTATTGCGGTACAGGTGGTATTTGGTTACATGAGTAAGTTCTTTAGCAGTGATTTGTGAGATTTTGGTGCACATACCATCCAAGCAGTATACACTGCACCGTATTTGTTGTCTTTTAATCCCTTGTCCCCTTCCCACGCTTCCCCCAGAGTCCCCAAAGTCCACCGCATTATTATTATGCCTTTGCTCCTCATAGCTTAGTTTCCAGGTATCAGTGAGATTATACGATGTTTGGTTTTCCACTCCTGAGTTACTTCACTTGGAATAAGTCTCCAATCTCATCCAGGTCACTGCAAATGCTGTTAATTAATTCCTTTTGTGGCCGTGTAGTATTCCATCATGTGTGTGTGTATATATAATATGTGCTATATGATATATCTATTCCATCATATATATACATATCACATATATTCCATCATATATACATATCACATATTATATGTGATATATATATGATTATTCCACATATATTATCCACATATATTATTCCACATATATAATTCCACATAATATATATGGAATATATGTCATATATCACATATATATCCGTTTGTATGTGGAATAATCATATATATACATATCACATATTATATATATACACACACACAATGGAATACTACTGTTATATGTATATCTATAGATATCACAGTTCCTTTATCCACTCATTGATTGATGGGCATTTGGGTTGGTTTCATGATTTTGCAATTGTGAATTTTGCTGCTGTAAACATGCGTGTGCAAGTATCTTTTTCGAATAATTGACTTCTCCTCTGGATAGACACCCAGGAGTGAGACTGCTGGATCCAATGGTAGTTCTACTTTTAGTTCTTTAGGAAATCTCCACACTGTTTTCCATAGTGGCTGTACTAGTTTACATTCCCACCAGCAGTGTAGAAGTGTCTCCTGTTCACCGCATCCACACCAACATCTAAAGAGTTTTTTGTCTCTTTTATTATGGCCATTCTTGCAGGAGTAAGGTGGTATTGCACTTTGGTTTTGATTTGCATTTCCCTGATCGTTAGTGATGTTGAGTATTTTTTCATATGTTCATTCACCATTTGTATATCTTTCCTTGAGAATTGTCTATTCATATCCTTAGCCCAGTTTCTGATGGAGTTTTTTTGTTGTTGTTGTTGTTTTGTTTTTTTTTTTTTTTCTTACTGATTCGTTTGTGTTCATTGTAGACTCCGGATATTAGCCTTTGGTCAGATTTATAGATTTTGAAGATTTTTTCCCGCTCTGTGTGTTGTCTGTTTACTCTGCTGACTGTTCCTTCTGCTGTGCTAAAGCTCTTTAGTTTAATTAGGTCCCAGCTATTTATCTTTGTTTTTATTGCATTTGCTTTTTGAGTTCTTGGTCATGAAATCCTTGGCTAAGCCAGTGTCTGGAAGGGTTGTTCCAATGTTAACTTCTAGAATTTTTATAGTTTCATGTCTTAGATTTAAGTTCTTAATCCATCTTGAGTTGATTTTTGTATAAGGCGAGAGCTGAGGATCCAGTTTCATTCTCCTACATGGGGCTAGCCAATTATCCTAGCACCATTTGTTGAAAAGGGTGTCCTTTCCTCACTTGATGTTTTTGTTGGCTTTGTCAAAGATCAGTTGGCTGTAAGTATTTGGATTTATTTCTGGGTTCTCTATTCTGTTCCATTGGTCTATGTGCCTATTTTTATACTAGTACCATGCTGTTTTGGTGACTATAGCCTTATAGTATAGTTTGAAATCAGGTAGTGTGATGCCTCCAGATTTGTTCTTTTTGTTTAGTCTTACTTTGGCTATGCAGGCTCTTTTTTTGGTTCCATATGAATTTTAGAATTGTTTTGTTCTAATTCCGTGAATAATGATGGTGGTGTTTTGATGGGAATTGCACTGAATTTGTAGATTGCTTTTGTCAATATGGTCATTTTTACAATATTGATTCTACCCATCGATGAGCATGTGATGTGTTTCCATTTGTTTGTGTTGTCTATGATTTCTTTCAGCAGTATTTTACATGTATTTTTCCTTATGGAAGTCTTTGTACTCCTTGGTTAGGTATATTCATAAGTATTTTGTTTGTTTATTTATTTATTTATTTATTTATTTATTTATTTTTGCAACTATTGTAAAAGGCGTTGAGTTCTTGATTTGATTCTCTGCTTGGTCGCTGTTGGTATATAGAAGTGCCACTGATTTGTGTACATTAATCTTGTATCCGGAAACTTTGCTGAATTCTCTTATCAGTTCTAGGAGCTTTCTGGAAGAGTCCTTAGGGTTTTCAAAGTAAATTATTATATCGTCAGCTGTGACAGTTTGAGTTCCTCTTAACCGATTTGGATGTCCTTTATTTCTTTCTTTTGTCTGATTGCTGTGGCCAGGACTTCCAGTACTATGTTGAAGAGGAGTAGTGAGAGTGGGCCTCCTTGTCTTATTCCAGTTCTCAGAGGGAATGCTCTCAACTTTTCCCCATTCAGTATTATGTTGGCTGTGGGTTTGTTATACATGGCTTTTATTACATTAAGGTTCATCCCTTGTATGCCGATTTTGCTGATATTTTTTATTGTAAAATGACACTGGATTGTGTAGAATGCTTTTTCTGCATCTATTGAGATGATCATGTGATTTTTGTTTTTAATTATGTTTATGTGGTGTATCACATTTATTGACCTGCATATGTTAAACCATCCCTGCATCCCTGGTATGAAACCCACTTGACCATGGTGGATTATCTTTTTGATATGTTGTTGGATTTGGTTAGCTAGTCTTTTGTTAAGGATTTTAGCATCTATGGTCATTAAGGATACTGGTCTGTAGCTTTCTTTTTTGTTACGTCATTTCCTGGTTTTGGTATTAGGGTGATGCTGGCTTCATAGAATGAATTAGGGAGGGTTCCTTCTTTCTCTATCTTGTGGAATCGTGTCAAAAGGATTAGTACCAATTCTTTTTTGAATGTCTGGTAGAATTCTGCTGTGAATCCATTTGGTCCTGGACTTTTTTATTGTTGGTAATTTGTAAATTACCATTTCAATTTTGCTACTTGTTATTGGTCTGCTCAGGGTATCAAATTCTTCCTGATTTAGGAGACTTGTATTTTTCCAGGAATTTATCCATCTCTTCCAGGTTTTCTAGTTTATGTGTGTAAAGGTGTTCATAGTAAGGGAGGAGACCACCCCTCATATTGTCTTATGCCCAATTTCTGCCTCCAAAGAAAGAAGAAGTCAAAACTAAAAGGCAGAAATGAAATCCACAAGCAGACAGCCCGACGCCACACCCTGGGCCTGGCAGTTAAAGATCGACCCCTGACCTAATCGATTATGTTATCTATAGATTACAGACATTGTATAGAAAGGTAGTATGAAAATCCTGTCCTGTTCTGTTCCATTCTAATTACTGGTGCATGCAGCCCGCAGTCACTTACCCTGTGCTTGCTCAATCAATCACGACCCTCTCACGCAGACTCCCTTAGAGTTGTGAGCCCTTAAAAGAGACAGGAATTGCTCACTCCGGGAGCTCAGTTTTTGGAGACATGAGTCTTGCCGAAGCTCCCAGCTGAATAAAGCCCTACCATCTTTAACTCAGTGTCTGAGGGGTTTTGTCTGCAGCTTGTCCTGATACATTTCTTGGTTCCCTGACCAGGAAGCGAGATGATTAACGGACAGTCAAGGCTGCCCCTTAGGCAGCTTAGGCCTGCCCTGTGGAGCATCACTGCGGGGGACTCCAGCCAGCTTGAGTGACCCGGGTCCAGAGAGCCCTCTGGGATAGGCAATTGCCCTGGTGGAACGCCTCGCCAGAGCAGTGCGTGGCAGGCCCCCATGAAGGATCAACACAGTGGCTGAACACCAGGAAGGAACTGGAACTTGGAGTCCAGACATCTGAAACTTGGTAAGACTTAACCACTCCATTTGAGTGGAAGCGTGACCTGTTCACCCACAGCATTCCTGTACCAGAACTTTAGTTTTTGTTTTTGACTTGACTTGGATTGCTTGATACTTTGGTTTTGATTTTGACTTGGCTTGGATTTTTTTTTTTATATATATATACTTTAAGTTCTAGGGTACATGTGCACAACGTGCAGGTTTGTTACCTATGTATACACGTGGCATGTTGGTGTGCTGCACCCATTAACTCGTCATTTACATTAGGTATGTCTCCTAATGCTATCCCTCCCCTCTTCCCCTACTCCACGACAGGACCCGATGTGTGATATGCTCCTTCCTGTGTCCAGGTGTTCTCACTGTTCAATTCCCACCTATGAGTGAGAACATGTAGTGTTTGGTTTTCTGTTCTTGCGATATTTTGCTGAGAATGATGGTTTCCATCTTCATCCATGTACCTACAAAGGAGGTGAAATCATCCTTTTTTATGGCTGCATAGTATTCCACGTTGTATATGTGCCACATTTTCTTAACCCAATCTATCATTGATGGACATTTGGGTTGGTTTCAAGTCTTTGCTATTGGGAATAGTACCACAATAAACATACATGTGCATGTGTCTTTATAGCAGCATGATTTATAATCCTTTGTGTATATACCCAGTAATGGGATGGCTGGGTCAAATGGTATTTCTAGTTCTAGATCCTCAAGGAATCGCCACACTGTCTTCCACAATGGTTGAACTAGTTTACAGCCCCACCAACAGTGTAAAAGTGTTCCTGTTTCTCCACATCCTCTCCAGCACCTGTTGTTTCCTGACTTTTTAATGATTGCCGTTCTAACTGGCATGAGATGGTATCTCATTGTGGTTTTGATTTGCATTTCTCTGATGACCAGTGATGATGAGCATTTTTTCATGTGTCTGTTGGCTGCATAAATGTTTTCTTTTGAGAAGTGTCTATTCATATCCTTTGCCCACTTGTTGATGTGGTTCTTTTTTTTTTTTTCTTGTAAATTTGTTTGAGTTCTTTGTAGATTCTGGATATTAGCCGTTTGTCAGATGAGTAGATTGCAAAAATTTTCTCCCGTTCTGTAGGTTGCCTGTTCACTCTGATGGTAGTTTATTTTGCTGTGCAGAAGCTCTTTAGTTTAACTAGATCCGATTTCTCATTTTTGGCTTTTGTTGCCATTGCTTTTAGTGTTTTAGACATGAAGTCTTTGCCCATGCCTATATCCTGAATGGTATTGCCTAGGTTTTCTTATAGGATTTCTATGGTTTTAGGTCTAACATTTAAGTCTAATCCATCTTGAATTAATTTTTCTATAAGGTGAAAGGAAGGGATCCAGTTTCAGCTTACTACATAGGGCTAGCCAGTTTTCCAAGCACCACTTATTAAATAGGGAATCCGTTCCCCATTTCTTGTTTTTGTCAGATTTGTCAAAGATCAGATGATTGTAGATGTGTGGTATTATTTCTGAGGGCTCTGTTGTGTTCCATTGGTCTATATCTCTGTTTTGGTACCAGTACCATGCTGTTTTGGTTACTGTAGCCTTGTAGTATAGTTTGAAGTCAGGTAGCGTGATGCCTCCCGCTTTGTTCTTTTGACTTAGGATTGTCTTGGCAATGCGGGCTCTTTTTGGGTTCCATATGAACTTTAAAGTAGTTTTTTCCAATTCTGTGAAGAAAGTCATTGGTAGCTTGATGGGGATGGCACTGAATCTATAAATTACCTTGGGCAGTATGGCCATTTTCACAATATTGATTCTTCCTATCCATGAGCATGGAATGTTCTTCCATTTGTTTGTGTCCTCTTTTATTTCATTGAGCACTGGTTTGTAGTTCTCCTTGAAGAGGTCCTTCACATCCCTTGTAAATTGGATTCCTAGGTATTTTATTCTTTTTGAAGCAATTGTGAATGGGAGTTCACTCATGATTTGGCTCTCTGTGTGTTATTGCTGTATCAGAATGTTTGTGATTTTAGCACATTGATTTTGTATCCTGAGACTTTGCTGAAGTTGCTTATCAGCTTAATGAGATTTGGGGCTGAGACGATGGGGTTTTCTAAATATACGATCATGTCATCTGCAAACAGGGACAATTTGACTTCCTCTTTTCCTCATTGAATACCCTTTGTTTCTTTCTCCTGCCTGATTGCCCTGGCCAGAACTTCCAACACTATGTTGAATAAGAGTGGTGAGAGAGGGCATCCCTGTCTGGTGCCAATTTTCAAAGGGAATGCTTCCAGTTTTTGCCCATTCAGTATGATATTGGCTGTGGGTTTGTCATAAATAGGTCTTATTATTTTGAGATATGTCCCATCAATACCTAATTTATTGAAACTTTTTAGCATGAAGGCCTTTTTTGCATCTATTGAGATAATCATGTGGTTTTTGTCTTTGGATCTGTTTATATGCTGGATTACATTTACTGATTTGCATATATTGAACCAGTCTTGCATCCCAGGAATGAAGCCCACTTGATCATGGTGGATAAGCTTTTTGATGTGCTGCTGGATTCGGTTTTCCAGTATTTTATTGAGGATTTTTGCATCGATGTTCACCAGGGATATTGGTCTAAAATTCTCTTTTTTTGTTTTGTCTCTGCCAGGCTTTCGTATCAGGATGATGTTGGCCTCATAAATGAGTTAGGGAGGATTCCCTCTTTTTGTATTGATTGGAGTAGTTTCAGAAGGAATGGTACCAGCTCCTTCTTGTACTTCTGGTAGAATTCAGCTGTGAATCCATCTGGTCCTGGACTTTTTTTGGTTGGTAGGCTATTAATTATTGCCTCAATTTTAGAGCCTGTTATTGATCTATTCAGGGATTCAGCTTCTTCCTAGGTTAGTCTTGGGAGAGTGTATGTGTCCAGGAATTTATCCTTTTTTTCTAGATTTTCTAGTTTATTTGTGCAAAGGTGTTTATAGTATTCTCTGATGGTAGTTTGTATTTCTCTGGGGTCGGTGGTGATATCCCCTTTATCATTTTTTGTTGCATCTATTTGATTCTTCTCTCTTTTCTTCTTTATTAGTCTTGCAAGTGTTCTATCAATTTTGTTGATCTTTTCAAAATACCAACTCCTGGGTTCATTGATTTTTTGAAGGGTTTTTGCTGTCTCTATCTCCTTCAGTTCTGCTCTGATCTTAGTTATTTCTTGCCTTCTGCTAGCTTTTGAATGTGTTTGCTCTTGCTTCTCTAGTTCTTTTAATTGTGATGTTAGGGTGTCAATTTTAGATCTTTTCTGCTCTCTCTTGTGGGCATTTAGTGCTATAAATTTCCCTCTACACACTGCTTTAAATGTGTCCCAGAGATTCTGGTATGTTGTGTCTTTGTTCTCATTGGTTTCAAAGAACATCTTTAATTCTGCCTTCATTTCGTTATGTACCCAGTAGTCATTCAGGAGCAGGTTGTTCAGTTTCCATGTAGTTGAGCAGTTTTGAGCAAGTTTCTGAATCCTGAGTTCTAGTTTGATTGCACTGTGGTCTGAGATGGTTTGTTATAATTTCTGCTCTTTTACATTTGCTGAGGAGCGCTTTACTTCCAACTATTTGGTCAATTTTGGAGTAAGTGTGATGTGGTGCTGAGAAGAATGTATATTCTGTTGATTTGGGGTGGAGAGTTCTGTAGATGTCTATTAGGTCTGCTTGGTGCAGAGCTGAGTTCAATTCCTGGATATCCTTGTTAACTTTCTCTCTCATTTATCTGTCTAATATTGACAGTGGGGTGTTAAACTCTCCCATTATTATGTGTTGGGGTCTAAGTGTTTTTGTAAGTCTCTAAGGACTTGCTTTATATATCTGGATGCTCCTGTACTGGGTGAATATATATTTAGGGTGTTAGCTCTCTTGTTGAATTGATCCCTTTACCATTATGTAATGGCCTTCTTTGTCTCTTTTGATCTTTGTTGGTTTAAAGTCTGTTTTATCAGAGACTAGGATTGCAACCCCTGCATGTTTTTTTTGTTTAGTATTCCATTTGCTTGGCAGATCTTCCTCCATCCCTTTATTTTGAGCCTATGTGTGTCTATGTACATGAGATGGGTCTCCTGAACACAGCACACTGATGGGTCTTGACTCTTTAACCAATTTGCCAGTCTGTGTCTTTTAATTGGAGCATTTAGCCCATTTACATTTAAGGTTAATATTGTTATGTGTGAACTTGATCCTGTCATTGTGATATTAGCTGGTTATTTTGCTCGTTAGTTGATGCAGTTTTTTCCTAGCATCGATGGTCTTTACATTTTGGCATGTTTTTTCAATGGCTGGTACCGGTTGTTCCTTTCCATGTTTAGTGCTTCCTTCAGGAGCTCGCATAAGGCAGGCCTGGTGGTGACAAAATCTCTGAGCGTTTGTTTTTCTGTAAAGGATTTTACTTCTCCTTCAGTTATGAAGCTTAATTTGGCTGGATATGAGATTCTGGGTTAAAAATTCTTTTCTTTAAGAATGTTGAATATTGGCCCCCACTCTCTTCTGGCTTATAGAGTTTCTGCTGAGACTTTCACTGTTAGTCTGATGGGCTTCCCTTTGTGGATAACCTGACCTTTCTCTCTGGCTGCTTTTAACATTTTTTCCTTCATTTCAACTTTGGTGAATCTGATAATTATGTGTCTTGGAGTTGCTCTTCTCAAGGAGTATCTTCATGGCGTTCTATGTATTTCCTGAATTTGAATGGTGGCCTGCCTTGCTAGGTTGGGGAAGGTCTCCTGGGTAATATCCTGAAGAGTGTTTTCCAACTTGGTTCCATTCTCCCCATCACTTTCAGGTACACCAATCAGACGTAGATTTGGTATTTTCACATAGTCCCGTATTTCTTGCAGGTTTTGTTCGTTTCTTTTTACTCTTTTATCTCTAAACTTCTCTTCTCAGTTCATGTCATTCATTTGATCTTCAGTCACTGATACCCTTTCTTCCAGTTGATCGAATCACTTACTGAAGCTTGTGCATTCATCACGTAGTTCTTGTGCCATGATTTTCAGCTCCATCAGTCATTTAAGGACTTCTCCACATTGGTTATTCTAGTTAGCCATTCGTCTAACCTTTTGTCAAAGCTTTTAGCTTCTTTGCAATGGGTTTGAACTTCTTCCTTTAGCACAGAGAAGTTTGATCATCTGAATTCTTCTTCTCTCAACCTGTCAAAGTCATTCTCTGTCCACCTTTGTTCCATTGCTGGCGAGGAGCTGTGTTCCTTTGGAGGGGAGAGGCACTCTGATTTTTAGAATTTTCAGCTTTTCAGCTCTGTTTTTTCCCCATCTTTGTGGTTTTATCTACCTTTGGTCTTTAATGATGGTGATGTACAGATGGGGTTTTGCTGTGGATGTCCTTTCTGTTAGTTTTCCTTCTAACAGTCAGGACCCTCAGCTGCATGTCTGTTGGGGTTTGCTGGAGGTCCACTCCAGACCCTGTTTGCCTGGGTTTCAGCAGCGGAGGCTGCAGAACAGCAAATATTGCTGAACAGCAAATGGTGTTGCCTGATCGTTCCTCTGGAAGCTTCATCTCAGAGGGGTACCCAGCCGTGCGAGGTGTCAGTCTGCCCCTACTGGGGGATGCCTCCTAGTTACACTACTTGGGAATCAGGGACCCACTTGAGGAAGCAGTCTGTCTGTTCTCAGATCTCAAACTCGGTGCTGGGAGAACCACTACTCTCTTCAAAGCTGTCAAACAAGGACATTTAAATCTGCAGAGATTTCTGCTTCCTTTTGTTCGGCTATGCCCTGCCTCCAGAGGTGGAGTCTACAGAGGCAGGCAGGCCTCCTTGAGCTGCGGTGGGCTCCACCCAGTTTGAGCTTCCCAGCTGCTTTGTTTACCTTCTCAAGCCTCAGCAATGGCGGGCACCCCTCCCCTAGCCTCACTGCCACCTTGCAGTTAGATCTCAGACTGCTGTACTAGCAATGAGTGAGGCTCCATGGTTGTGGGACCCTCTGAGCCAGGTGCAGGATATAATCTCCTGGTGTACCATTTGCTAAGACCCTTGGAAAAGCGCAGTATCAGGGCGGGAGTGTCCCAATTTTCCAGGTGCTGTCTGTCACAGTTTCCTTTGGCTAGGAAAGGGAGTTCCCTTAACCCTTGCGCTTCCCAGGTAAGGCGATGCCTCATCCTCCTTCGGTTCTCACTTGGTGGGTTGCACCCACTGTCCTGCACCCACTATCCAACACATCCCAGTGAGATGAACCCGGTACCTCAGTTGGAAATGCAGAAATCACCCGTCTTCTGCATCGCTCACACTGGGAGCTATAGACAGGAGCTGTTCCTATTCGGCCATCTTGGAATCCACCTCCAACTCAGCTTGGATTTCTTGATGCTCTGATTTTGGTTTTGATTCTGGTTTGTTGTAAACTGTAAATGTGTGTGTGTGTGCCTTTTTTTACCCGTTCTTTGTTTTGTGGTGTGCGTGTGGGGTGAGTGTCGTGTTTTGTCTCGAAGAAGCATGGGTCAGGCACAAAGTAAGCCCACCCCACTAGAAACTATGTTGAAAAATTTCAAGAAAGGATTTAAGGGAGACTATGGGGTACTATGACACCAGGAAAACTTAAAACTTTGTTTAAGATAGACTGGCCAGCATTACAGGTGAGTTGGCCATCAGAAGGAAGCCTGGACAGGTCCCTTGTTTCAAAGGTATGGCACAAGGTAACCTGTAAGCCAGGGCACCCAGACCAGTTTCCATACATAGACACTTGGTTACAGCTGTTTTTAGACACCCCGCCCCAACAGTGGTTGAAAGAACAGCAGCATAAGTGGCTGGCAGAGGCAAGGAAAGACCAGCAGAGAGAGAAAGAGGAAGAGAAAGAGAAACAAAGAGGGAGTAAAGGAAAGAGAGAGAGAGAAAAAGAGAAAGAGAAAGACAGAGAGAGAGAAAGAGAGGCAAAAGAAAAGTCAAAGAGAAAATGAGACAGAAAATCAAAGAGAGAAAGAAAGAAAGAGACATACAAGTAGTTAAGGAAAAAACAGTATACCCTATTCCTTTAAAAGTCAAGGGAAATTTAAAACCTATAATTGATCATTGAAGGTATTCTCCATAACCCTATAATGCTCCAATACCACTTTGTTGTCAGTGTAAACAAGGGCATATCCTGAAAGCACTGAGGCCTTCCTATCAAAAATCCTCAACCCAGTAACCCGCAGATGGCCCAAATGAATTCAATCTGTAGTGGCAACTGCTTTGCTAACAGAAAAAAGTTAAAAAAATAACTTTTAGAGGAAACCTCATTGTGAGCACATCTCACCAGAAGTATCCTAAGGGAAAAAATAAATAAATAAAGGATTATTTAACATTAACCACTGAAAATTCCCTTAACCTAGCAGGTTTCCTAACAGGGGATCTAAATCTTAATTACAATACAAAAGTCCGACCAGACTCTAGGAGGAACTCCCTTCAGGACAAGATGATCCATGTCTCCTCCCAGGTAAGTGAAGGGAAAAAAAGGCCATCTCTACCAATTCTGAGTTAATTTGGACAAAACAAAGTCTTATTAATAGCAAAGGATAATTAAAATCCCAAACTTACAAGATTTTCAACAAAAGTAAAGTTTGCTGAAAGTTAACAGTGTAACATGTATTATAGTAACTTCTAATCTTGTGGCCTTAGACAGTCTAGTCCACAGACATAAAAGAAATTCGCTTTGAAAAAGAATGGTTATCATCTTAAAAAAAAAGGGGGGGGGAAGGAGGGGCAGAATTTATGTAAAAAGAATGTTATATGGTAGATTCTTGTCCTGAAATAAATGGCTTTTTAAAGAAAGAAATGTTTGTAATAAGTCAGAAAGTTGAGGCATGTTGAAGAATTGTCTGTGAAAGTCATGAAAGAGAAAAATGTTATAAAAAATTTATGCAAGAAATTTTGTATAATTTAAAAGTAACTAGGCCTCCTGAATGGAAAACTATTGAAAAAAAAAAAAAAACCAGTTTATGTGCAAGGTGTATAAGAAAAGTAAAATATATCTTTGGTAAAAGGATTATCAGGAGGTGTAAGAATGTAAATTTTTACCTACAATAAAAGGTTAAAAAAATTTGTTTTGAAGGTTTAAGCAAGTATTAAAACATTAATTATAAAAAAAATTCTGTGTGTAAACATATTAGCTAAAGTTAAAGGGGTATCATCCAGTTTTTCTGTGAAGTGGACATTAAAGTAAAAACACAAGTGGTTTTTCTTAAAGTACTAACCTGCTATTTAACAAAGATTATAAAAGGTTAAAAAGAGTCTGTAAAAATCTTACCTTATGGTCTGACATTAAAAATTGAATAAATATGTATACAAAGTTTTATTAAAACTAAGTTTAACCTTAATAGCACACTAATATAAATGTGAAATTTAGTTTATCTAGTATAAACATCATACAGGAAGCATTATTAAATATAAAATGGTGTTAGGCTTCCTTCGGCCTAAAAACTAATAAAAATAGGTGCTAAAGGAAATTTCTCATAAGAAGGCACCAAAGACTATAAAGTCCACTGTTGAAGTCCCCACATTTAAAACAAAAAGTCAATTTCTTAGAAATTATATACTTGGTTTATCTTCCACTTTCCTTTCCCTCAAAACTAAAAGGCTTTTAGCACAGGTACCACCCCTAGAATTTCCAGTAATCCAGCACCAGCGTGAAGGTACTTCTTATCAAAAGGTGCAAAGAAGAAAAACTCAAGCCAGCCTAGGAAGGACCCTACCTTGTGCTGCTAGCCACCGAGACTGCCGTTCATACAGCAGAAAAGGGATGGACTCATCACAACCGAGTCAAGGTGCCACCCCTTCCAGAGTTGTAGGCCACAGACCCAGGGGAAAACCCTACCAAACTAAAGCTAAGAAACATTTAACTCTTTCATCTATTCTATTACTCTTTCTTCTTTCCTCAGTCTATTGCTGACCATCTGGTTATTAACATAACCAAGTTGATTTCACCTCAAAGTATTGCATTTAATGCTTGCCTTGTTCTACCCTGTGGGGACTTGCCAAGTCAAAGACAGCTTTCTACTTCAGAAAAGTACCTCTGTCCCTCCTGACTCTCCTTAGACTGGGCATTAGTAAATTAGGACCATTTAATCTGGGGAAATTTCAATAAAGACTCCAGTGTCAACCAGGAGTCTTGCTCCCCAATGTAGAGCTTTTATGGCATAGTTGGTCCAACATTCTATGGACCACTAAAGAGCAAGAATGGAATGCCCCAACTGGTTTTTGTAACTTCCCAAAATCATACATTCGTTTTACTAGAGGATCATAGAAGTTAAAGACTTAAAACAAGCTTTGGCAATTAAGACAGCATACCAAGATGCAAGTGCCTGGTTGGAATGGATCAAATATTCCATCCGCACATTAAACAAAAGGAATTGTTATCCTTGTGCACATGGCAGGCCAGAGGCTCAGATTGTCCCCTTTCCACTAAGGTGGTCCTCCAGTCCACCAGGCATGGGCTGCGTGGTAGCTCTTTTCCAGGATTCTACAGCCTGGAGTAATAAGTCGTGCCAAGCTCTCTCTGCTATATCCCAGAGTCCAGCACCCTGCGGGTCAGCCCCTGAGGGCCATCCAGCCTCCATCTCCCAACACTAAATTCACTTCTTGTCTCTCACCACAGGGAGGAAACTTAGGATTCCTTGGAGACCTGAAGGGATGCAGTGAGCTTAAAATTTTTCAAGAGCTTATCAATCAGTCAAGCCATGTTCATCCCTGAGCAGATGTATGGTAGCATTGTGGTGGACATTTACTGCACACTCTGCCAAATAACTAGAATGGCACTTGTACTTTAGTCTGATTGGCTATCCCTTTCACCCTGGCATTTCATCAACCAGAGGGAGGAAAAATAAGACATTGAAAGCCTCTTATGGGTCTTTTGACTCTCACGTCTATTTAGATGCAATTGGAGTCCCACAGGGAATACCAGATCAATTTAAAACTTGAAATCAAACAGCTGCAGGATTTGAGTCAATATTTTGGTGGGTGCCAGTTAATAAAAATGTAAATTGGATAAACTACATCTATTACAACCAACAGCAATGAGTTTTTCATGAGTTAAAAGGAAAACTCATGTCGGCCCCAGCCCTGGGGCAAACTGACCTGACAAAACCCTTTACATCCTATGTGTCAGAAAGAGAAAACATGGCAGTTGGAGTTTCAACCCAGACTGTGGGACCCTGGCCAAGGCCAGTGACCTATCTCTCAAAACAACTAGATGGGGTTTCCAAAGGCTGGCCTCCATGTCTAAGGGCCCTGGCAGCAATGGCTCTGTTAGCACAAGAAGCAGATAGACTAACCCTTGGGCAAAACCTGAATATAAAGACCCCCCATGCTGTGGTAACTTTAATGACTACCAAAGGACATCATTCATTGACAAATGCTACATTAACCAAGTACCAAAGCTTGCTATGTGTAAATCCCCGCATAACCACTGAAGTGTGCAACACCCTAAACCCCACCACCTTGCTCCTGGTATCAGAGAGCCCAGTTGAATATAACTGTGTAGAGGTGTTGGACTCCGTTTATTCTAGCAGGCCCCAACCTCTGAAACCATCCTTGAACATCAGTAGACTGTGAGCAGTATGTAGATGGGAGCAGCTTTGCCAACCCCTGCAAAGTGACTCAGAAGAAGATGACAAGCCCTGCTCCAGTCATACCCAGAAGCTGACTGGTCCACGCACAGCTGAAGCATGAGAAAACTCATCGCAGGACTCATTTTCCTTAAAATTTGGACTTGTACAGTAAGGACTTTAACTGACCTTCCTCAGACTGAGGACTGTTCCCAGTGTATACATCAAGTCACTGAGGTAGGACAAAAAGTTGCTACAGTCCTATTATTTTATGATTATTATAAGTGTACCAGGACTCTAAAAAAAACTTGTTTGTATAATGCTATTCTATGCAAGGTATGTAGCCCAGGAAATGACCAACCTGATGTGTGTTATGACCCATCTGAGCCTTCCATGACCACAGTTTTTGAAATAATATTAAGGACTGAGGACTGGTGGGGGCTCATAAAAAATAAAAGTAAAGTGTTAGCCAAAACAAAGAAAAAGGGGTGCCCAAACAGGTCACCTTGAAGTTTGATGCCTGTGCTGTCATTAATAGTAATAACTTAGAAATAGGATGTGGTTCTCTTAATTAGGAAAGAGGCTATGTGGCAGATAATAAATACATTTGTCATGAATTAGGACTATGTGGAAATGAATGTGGATACTGGTCTTGTGTCATTTAGGCTATTTGGATAAAAAATAAAAAGGATCCTGTCCACCTTCAGAAAGGGAAAAGTGACCCTTCCTGACCAGTGGTCAGTGTAACTCCTTAGAACTAGTAATAACCAACCCCCTTGATCCTCACTAAAAAAAAGGGGGGGGAGCGTGTAACCCTAGGAATCAATGGGGCTGGACTGGATCCTGGAGTAAATATTGTGGCTTGAGGAGAAGTTTATAAGTGCTCTCCTGAACAAGTATTTCAAACCTGCTATGATAAACTGAATGTGCCAATATCAGAAATTCCAGGAAAAACAAGAAATTTGTTTTTGCAATTAGCTAAGTATGTAGCCCAGTCTCTCAATATCACTTCATGTTATGTATGTAGAGGAACTGTAGTAGGAGATCAATGGCCATGGGAAGCCCAAGAATTAGTACCTACAGACCCAGTTCCTGATGAATTCCCAACTCAAAAGAATCGCCCTGGTAACTTATAGGTCCTAAAAGCCTCAATCATTAGACAATACTGTATAGCAAGGGTGGGGAAGGATTTCAGTCTTCCATGGGAGGACTCAGCTGCCTTGGGCAAAAACTGTATAATAACGCTACAAAAAGAGCCACCGAGTGGAGTTCAAACTACACTAAGAAAAATCCATTTAGTAAATTCCCAAAGTTGCAAACTGTGAACCTACCTGGAGTCCCACCAGGACTGGACAGCCCCCACTGGATTATACTGGATATGTGGGCATAGAGTTTACACCGTATTACCTGACCAGTGGGCAGGTAGTTGTGTTATTGGCACTATTAAACCATCTTTCTTCCTACTGCCCATAAAGACAGGTGAACTCCTGGGCTTCCCTGTCTGTGCTTCCTGCAAAAGGAGAAGCATAGCTATAGAAAACTAAAAAGATGATGAAAGGCCCCCTCAGAGAATCATACAATATTACAAGCCTGGTACTTAGGCATAAGACAGCTTGTGGGAATACTCGACCCCCATTTACATGCTCAACCAAATCATACAGTTAGAAGCTGTCTTAGAAATAATCACTAATAAGACTGGCAGAGCCTTGACTATTCTGGCTTGGCAAGAAACTCAGATGAGAAATGCTATCTATCAAAATAGATTGGCTCTCAGCTACTTTCTAGCGGCTGCAGGAGGGGTCTGTAGAAAATTTAACCTTGGTAATTGCTGCCTACACATAGATGATCAAGGGCAAGTTGTTGAAGACACAGAAATATGACAAAACTGGCACATGTGCCCATGCAAATGTGGCATGGATTTGATCCTGGGGCCATGTTTGGAAAATGGTTCCCAGTGCTAAAAAGATTTAAAACTTTTATAATAGGAGTTATAATAATAGGAACATGCTTACTGCTCCCTTGTTTGCTACTTGTACTTCTTCAAATTATAAAAAGCTTCATCACTACCTTGGTTCACCAAAATGCTTCAGCAAAAGTGTACTATATGAATCACTATTGATCTGTCTTGCAAGAATACATGGGTAATGAGAATAAAAGTGAGAACTACCACTATTGAGTGAGATTTTCAAAGGGGGGACTAAAGGAGGAGACCACCCCTCATATTGTCTTATGCCCAATTTCTGCCTCCAAAGAAAGAAGAAGTAAAAACTAAAAGGCAGAAATGAAATCCACAAACAGACAGCCCAGTACCACACCCTGGACGTGGCAGTTAAAGATCGACCCCTGACCTCATTGCTTATGTTATCTATAGATTACAGACATTGTATCGAAAAGCATTGTGAAAATCCCTGTCGTGTTCTATTCCGTTCTAATTATTGGTGCATGCAGCCCCCAGTCACATACCCTGTGTTTGCTCAATTGATCATGACCCTCTCACGTGGACCCCCTTAGAGTTGTGAGCCCTTAAAAGGGACAGGAATTGCTCACTTGGGGAGCTCAGTTGTTGGTGACATGAGTCTTGCCAAAGCTCCCGGCCAAATAAAGCCCTTCCTTCTTTAACTCGGTGTCTGAGGGGTTTTGTCTGCAGTTGTCCTGCTACAATAGTAGCCTTGAATGATCATTTGTATTTCGGTAGTGTCAGTTATAACATCTCCTGTTTCATTTCTTAATGAGATTGTTTGGATTTTCTCTTCCTTTCTTGGTTAATCTTGCCAGTGGCCTATCAATTTTATTTATCTTTTCAAAGAACCAGCTTTTTGTTTTATTTATCATTTGTATTTTTTTGTTTCCATTTCATTTAGTTCTCCTCTGATCTTGGTTATTTCCTTTCTTCTGCTGGGTTTGGGTTAGGTTTGTTCTAGTTTCTCCAGTTGAGGTGTGACCTTAAATTGTCTGTGCTCTTTCAGACTTTCCTCTTAGCATCACCCTTGCTGTGTCCCAGAGGTTTTGATAAATTGTGTCATTATTGTCATTCAGTTCAAAGAATTTTTAAATTTCCGTCTTGATTTCATTTTTGAATCAATGCTCATTCAGGAGCAGGTTATTTAATTTCCATGTATTTGCATGGTTTTGAAGGTTCCTTTTGGAGTTGATTTCCAGTTTTATTCCACTGTGGTCTGAGAGAGTGCTTGATATGATTTTAATTTTCTTAAACTTATTGAGGCTCATTTTATGGTCTATCATATGTTCTATCTCGGAGAAAGTTCCATGTGCTGTTGAATAGAAGGTATATTCTGTGGTTGTCAGATGAAATGTTCTGTATATATCTGTTAAGTCCATTTGTTCCAGGATATAGTTTAAATCCATTGTTTCTTTGTTGACTTTCTGTCTTGATGACCTGTCTAGCGCTGTCAGTGGAGTATTGAAGTCCCCCATTATTATTGTGTTGCTGTCTATCTCATTTCTTAGGTCTATTAGTAATTGTTTTATAAATTTGGGAGCTCCAGTGTTAGGTGCATATATATTTAGGATTGTGATATTTTCCTGTTGGACAAGGCCTTTTACCATTATATAATATCTTTCTTTGTCCCTGTTAACTGCTGTTGCTTTGAAGTTTGTTTTAACATAAGAATAGCTACCCCTGCTCACTTTTGGTGTCCATTTGCATGAAATGTCTTTTTCTGCCCCTTTACTTTAAGTTTATGTGAGTCCTTATGTGTTAGGTGAGTCTCCTGAAGGCAGCAGATAGTTGATTGGTGAGTTCATATCCATTCTGTGGTTCTGAATCTTTTAAGTGGAGCATTTAGGCCATTTACATTCAATGTTAGTATTAAAATGTGAGGTACCTTTGCATTCATTGTGCTTTGTTGCCTGTGAACTTTGTTTTTTGGTTTTGCTTTTTAACTTGTATTTTTGTTTTATAGGTCCTCTGTGATTTATGCTTTAAAGAAGTTCTGTTTTGATGTGTTTACAGGATTTGTTTCAAGATTTAGAGCTCCTTTTAGCAGTTCTTGTAGTGGTGGCTTGGTAATGGCGAATTCTCTCAGCATTTGTTTGTCTGAAAATGACTGTATCTTTCCTTCGTATATGATGCTTAGTTTCGCTGGATACAAAATTCTTGTCTGATAATTGTTTGTTTCAGGAGGCTGAAGATAGGGCCTCAACCCCGTCTAGCTTGTAGGGTTTCTGCTGAGAAATCTGCTGTTAATCTGATAGGTTTTCCTTTATAGGTTACCTGGTGCTTCTGTCTCACAGCTCTTAAAATTCTTTCCTTCATGTTAACTTTAGATAACCTGGTGACAATGTGCCAGGTGAAGATCTTTTTTCAATAAATTTCCCAGGTGTTCTTTGTGCTTCTTGTGTTTGGATATCTAGTTATCTAGCAAGGCTGGGGAAGTTTTCTTCAATTATTCCCCCAAATGTGTTTCCCAAGCTTTTAGAATTCTCTTCTTCCTCAGGAACACTGATTATTCTTAGGTTTGGTCATTTAACATAATTCCAGACTTCCTGGAGGCTTTGTTCGTATTTTCTTATTCTTTTTTCTTTGTCTTTGTTGGATTAGGTTAATACAAAGACCTTGTCTGTGAGCTGTCAATTTCTTTCATCTACTTGGTCAATTCTGCTGCTGAGACTTTTTAGAGCATTCTGTATTTCTAAAAGTGTGCCCGAAGTTTCCTGAATTTTTGATTGCCTTTTTCTTTAAGTTATCTATTTCCTTGAATATTTATCCCTTCACTTCTTTTATCATTTTTTGGATTTCCTTGCATTGGGCTTTGCCTTTTCTCTGGTCCCTCCCTGATTAGCTCAATAACTAACCTCCTGAATTTTTTTTTTCAGGTAAATCAGGGATTTCTTCTTGGTTTGGGCCCATTGCTGGTGAACTAGTGTGATTTTGGGGGAGTACTGAAGAGCTTTGTTTCATCATATTACCAGGGTTGGTTTTCTGGTTCCTTCTCATTTGGGTAGGCTCTGTCAGAGGGAAGGTCTAGGCCTGAAGGCTGTTGATAAGATTCTTTTGTCCCATCGGCTTTCCCATGATGTAGTACTCTCCCCGTTTTCCTATGGATGTGGCTTCCTGAGAGCTGAGCTGTAGTGATTATTATCTCTCTTCTGGGTCTAGCCACCCAGCAAGTCTACCTAGCTCCGGGCTGGTACTGTGGTTTGTCTGCACAGAGTCCTGTGATGTGAACCATCTATGGGTCTCTCAGCCGTGGATACCAGTGCCTGTTCTGGTGGAGGTGGCAGAGGGTGCAATGGACTCCATGAGGGTTCTGAGCTTTGGTGGTTTAATGCTCTATTTTTGTGCTGGTTGGCCTTCTACCAGGAGGTAGCACTTTCCAGAAAGCATCAGCTATAGTAGGCCCCAAGTAGGCCCCAGTGTCTGTTCTTCCCCTCTTTGTGTCCATGTGTTCTTATCATTTAGCTCCCACTTACAGGTGAAAACATGCCATATTTGGTTTTTTGCTCCTGCATTAATTTGCTAAGGATAATGGTCTTCAGTTTCATTCATGTTCCTGCAAAGGACATAATCTCATTCTTTTTTATGGCCGCATTGTATTCCATGGTGTATATATATCACATTTTCTTTGTCGAGTCTACCATTGATGAGCTTTTAGGTTGATTCCGTGTCTTTGCTATTGTGAAGAGTGCTTCAAGAAACATGCACATCTATGTCTTTATGGTAGAAAGACTTATATTTCTTTGGGTATATACTCAGTAATGAGATTGCAGGGTCAAATGGTAGTTCTGTTTTTAGCTTTTTGATGAATTGTCACACTGCTTTCCACAATGGCTGAACTAATTTACACTCCCACCAAAAGTGTATAAGTGTTTCCATTTCTCCATAACCTCACCAGTATCCATTATTTTTTGATTTTTTAATAGTAGCCATTCTGACTGGTGTGAGATGGTATCATTTTGTTTTTGTTTTTGTTTTTTTGAGATGGAATCTCACTCTATCACCCAGGCTGGAATGTAATGGCACGATCTTGGCTCACTGTAACCTCTTCCTCCTGGGTTCAAGTAATTCTCCTGTCTCAGCCGCCAGAGTAGCTAAGACTACAGGCAGGCACCACCACCTGCAGTTAATTTTTTGTGTTTTTGGTAGAGAAGGGGTTTCACCATGTTGTCCAGGCTGGTCTCAAACTCCTGACCTCAAGTGACCCACCTACCTCTGTCTCCCAAAGAGCTGGGATTACAGTGTGAGCCACTGCGCCTGGCCCTCATTGTGGTTTTGATTTGCATTTCTGTAATGACAAATAGTATTGAATTTTTTTCATCTGCTTCTTGGCTTAATGTATGTCTTCTTTTCAAAAGTGTCTGTTCATATCCTCTGCCCACTTTTTAATGGGGTTTTTTTTTCTTGTAAATTTGTTTAAGTTCTTTATAGATGCTAGATATGAGACCTTTGTCAGATGGATAGATTGCAAATACTGTCTCCCATTCTGTATGTTGTCTGTTCACTCTGTTGATAGTTTCTTTTGCTGTGCAGAAACTCTTTGGTTTAATTCGATTCCATTTTTCAATTTTTGCTTTTGTTGTGATTGCCTTTGGCATATTCGTCAGGAAATCTTTGCCAGTTCCTATGTCCAGAATGGTGTTGCCTAGGTTGTATTCCAGGGTTTATATAGTTTTGGTTTTACATTTAAGTCTTTAATCTTCCTTGAGTTGATTTTTGTATATGGTGTAAGGAAAGAGTCCAGTTTCAATCTTCTGTATATGACTAGCCAGTTATCCCAGGACCATTTATTGAATAGGGAGTCCTTTAATTGCTTATTTTCATCAGCTTTGTCAAATATCTGATGGTTGTAGGTGTATAGCATTATTTATGGGATCTATTCTGTTCCATTGGTCTGTGTGTCTGTTTTTGTACCAGTCCCATGCTGTTTTGGTTACTGTAGCCCTGTAGTACAGTTTGAAGTTGGGTAACGTGATGCCTCCAGCTTTGTTCTTTTTGTTTAGGATTGCCTTGGGTATCTGGGCTCTTTTTTGGTTTGATATGAATTTCAAAATAGTTTTTTTCTAGTTCTGTGAAAAAATGTCATTGGTAGTTTGAGAGGAATTGCATTGAATCTGTAAATTGCTTTGGGCAGTATGGCCATTTTAATCATACTGATTCTTTCAATTCTTGAGCATGGAATGTTTTTCCATTTGTGTTATCTCTGATTTCTTCAAGCAGTTTTTTTTGAATTCTCATTGTAGAGCTCTTTCACCTCCCTGGTTAGGTGTATTCCTAGGTATTTTATTTTTTTGTGGCAATTGTGAATGAGATTTCATTCCTATTGTGCCTCTCATCTTAGCTGTTGTTGGTGTATTGAAATGCTAGTCATTTTTGTGCATGATTTTGTATCCTGAAACTTTGCCGAAGTTGTTTATCAGCTGAGAGAGCTTTTAGGCCAAGACTATGGGGTTTTATAGGTATAGAATTATGTCATCTGCAAACAGGGATAGTTTAACTTCCTCTCTTGTGATTGGGATGCCTTTATTTCTTTCCTTTGCCTGATTGCTCTGGCCAGAACTTCCTATACCATCTTGAAGAAGAGTGGTGAGAGAGGGCTTTCTTGTCTTGTGCTAGTTTTCAAGAAGAATGTTTCTAGCTTTTGCCCATTCATATCAATATCAATATTATGATATTGGTTGTGGGTTTGTCATAGATGGCTCTTATTGTGTTGAGGTATATTCCTTCAATACCTAGTTTATTGAGAGTTTTTAACATGAAGGATGTTGATTTTTATCAAAAGCCTTTTCTGCTTCTATTAAGATAATAATGTAATTTTTGTCTTCAGTTCTGTTTATGTGATGAATCGCATATATTGATTTCCATAGGTTAACCAAACCTTACATCCCAGATATAAATTACAAAGGTAACATCCCCTTTGTAATTTCCGATTGTGTTTGTTTGGGTCTTCTATCTTTTCTTCTCAGGTTTTTTTTTTTCGTTTTTTGTTTTTTGCTTTTTTTTTTTTTTTTTAGATGGAGTTTCACTCTTATTGCCCAGGCTTGAGTGCAATAGTGTGATCTCAGCTCACCACAACCTCTGCCTCCCCAGTTCAACTGATTCTCCTGCCTCGGCCTCCCAAGTAGCTGGGATTACAGGTAAGCACCACCACACCCGGCTAATTTTTGTATTTTTAGTACAGACTGGGTTTCTCCATGTTGGTCAGGCTGGTTTCGAACTCCCGACCTCAGGTAATCCGCCTGCCTTAGCCTCCCAAAGTGCTGGGATTATAGGCATGAGCCACCACGCCCGACTTCTTTCTTTATTAGTCTAGCTAGCAGCCTATCTTTTAATTTTTTTCAAAAAACAACCCTTGGATTCATTGATCTTTTGAATGGTTTTTCGTGTCTTGAATCTCCTTCAGTTCAGCTCTGATTTGGGTTATTTCTTGTCTTCTGCTAGCTTTAGGGTTGGTTTGCTCTCGCTTCTCTAGTTCTTTTAGTTCTCACAGTAAGTTGTTAATTTGCCACCTTTCAAACTTTTGGATGTGGGATTTTAGTGCTATAAATTTCCCTCTTTTTTTTTTGAGATGGAGCCTTGCTTTGCTCTGTCACCCAGGTTGAAGTGCAGTGGCACGATCTCGACTCACTGCAAGCTCCGCCTCATGCCATTTTCCTGCCTCAGCCTCCCCAGCAGCTGGCACACGCCACCACACCTGGCTAATTTGTTTTGTATTTTTAGTACAGAGGGGATTTCACCGTGTTAGCCAGGATGGTCTCGATCTCCTGACCTCTTGATCTGGCCAGCTCGGCCTCTCAAAGTGCTGGGATTACAGGCATGAGCCACCTTCTTTGTTCTCATTAGTTTCAAATAACTGATGGATTTCTGTTTTGATTTCTTATTTAACAAAAGTCATTCAGGAACAGGTCATTTAATTTCCATGAAATGGCATAGTTTTGAGTAATTTTTTTTAAGTCTTGATTTCTATGTGTATTGCACTGTGGTCTAAGATTGTGTTTGGTATGATTTGGGTTCTTTTGCATTTGTTGAGGATTGTTTTATGTCTGATTGTGTGGTCAGTTTTAGAGTGTGTGTCATGTAGCAATGCGAAAAGTGTATAATCTGTTGTTTTGGGGTGGAGAGTTCTGTGGAGGTCTATCAGATCCATTTGGTCCAATATTGAGTTCAGGTCCTAAACATTTGTGTTCATTTTCTGCCTTGATGATCTTCTAACACTGTCAGTGGAATGTTGAAGTCTCCCAAAATTATTGTGTGGGAGTCTAAGTCTCTTTGCATGTCTCTAAGAACTTGCTTTATGAATCTGGATGCTTCTATGTTGGTTGCACATATATTAGGATGGTTAGGTCTTCTGGTTAAATTGAACCATTTACCATTATGTAATGCCCTTCTTTGTCTTTTTTATCTTTTTTGGCTTGAAGTCTGTTTTGTCTGATCTTAGGGCTGCAACTCCTGCTTTTTTCTGATTTCTATTTCCTTGGTAGATCTTCCTCCATCCCCCTTTTTTTTTTTTTTTAAGCCAATGGGTGCTTTAGAAATTGTTGTCTTGGAGACAGAATACCATTGGGTCTTGCTTTTTTCTCCAGCTTGACATCTTGTGCCTTTTAAGTGAGGCATTTAGCCCATTTACATTCAAGGTTAGTATGTTAGCAAGTTGATATGTGTAGATTCCATCCTGTCATTGTGTTGTTAGCTGGTTATTATGCTGGCTTGTTTGTGTGGTTGCTTTATGGAGTCACTGGTCTAAGTACTTCCATGTGTTTTTCTGTGTGCTGGTAATGGCCTCTCCTTTCCACATTTAGTGCTCCTTTCAGGATCTCTTTCAAGGTGGGTCTGGTGGTAATGAACTCTCTCAGCATTTGCTTATCTGAAAAGGATCTTATTTCTCCTTTGCTGAGGAAGCTTAGTTTGGCTGGATATTAAACTCTTGGTTGAAGATTTTTTTCTTTAAGAATGTTAAATATAGGCCCCCAATCTCTTTTGGCTTGTAGGATTTCTTCTGAGAGGTCCATTGTTAGCCTGGTGGGGTTCCCTTTCAAGGTGACCTGTGCTTTCCTTCTAGCAGCCTTTAACATTTTCCTTCAGTTCTCTCTTGGGGAACCTGATGATTATGGGTCTTGGGGATGATCTTCTTGTGTAGAATCTTGCAAAGGTTCTCTATTTCCTGAATTTGACTGTTGGCCTCCCTAGCAAGGTTAGGGAAGTTTTCTTGGACAATATTCTCAAAAATGTTTTCCAAGTTGTTTGCTTTCTCCCCATCCCTTTCAGGGATGCCAGTGACCCATAAATTTGGCCTCTTTACATAATCTCGTATTTCTTGGAGGTTTATTCATTTAGTTTTATTCTTCTTTATTTATTTTTGTCTGACTGCTTTATTTCAAAGAGTCAGTCTTCAAGTTCCAAGATTGTTTCTTCAGCTTGGTCTATTCTGCTGTTAATACTTGCCACTGCATTGAGAAATTATTGTAGTGTGTTTTTTCAGCTCTATCAGATCGGTTAAGTTCTTTATTATACTGGCTATTTCATCTGTCAGCTCCTGTTTTATTGTGATTCTTGGTTTCCTTAGATTGGGTTTTGCTGGTCTGAATCTCAGTGATCTTTGTTCCTATCATGTTCTGAAGTATATTTCTGCCATTTCAGCCTGGTTACAAACCCTTGCTGGAGAACTAAGTGTGGTTGATTGGAGGACATAAGATACTCTGGCCATTTGAGTTGCCAGAGTGTTTGTGTTGGTTCATTCTCATCTTTGCAGGTGGATGTTCCTTTAACTATGATGTAGATTGAATACAGTCAGAAGACTTCTTTTCTGCATGCTTTCACAGGCCAAGGTTTTGTGCAGGGTCTTTATGTATGGTTGACTTATCTTTGGTTTGACAGGATTGTATGTTAGCAAGGTATTTTGGTGCTGAAGCTTTGGGGTGTGGTCCAGTTGGTGGTGCTTAGTGTACTGGCCAGTTAATAGACTCTTGCTCCATATGTGGTTTTCCTGTTTCCTCACAGTTACAGCCGTGCTCTCTCTCAATGCTCTGAAAGTGTGAGCTTCTTTCGCACTTGAGTTCTGGCTGTAGACTGTCTTGGCACTCCTGGGCTGCCCACCACAGCTCTGGGGTGATTTCAGGGTTTATGTTCCCTTCTTAACTTGGAGACAACAGATGAAGGGAACTTATTTGTAGTGGTTGTGGCCAAGGGTTTTTTGCTTGTCTCCTGGAGGCTCCACCCCAGAGAGATGCAGATCAGCAATCACTCAGTGCAATCAGCCCTGAATGATGGGGGTGGGTCTGTGCTGTGGGCCCGAGCTGGATCCACATCCCTGCCTAGTGATGAGCAGCTGAGTGGGTGGGGAAGCATGGGAGATGTACTGCCTTCCTCTTCCTTAGTCAACTGCTGCTTGTTGGAGGTGTGGAGAATGTACTTGGGGTCTTTGCTCCTTCACTAGTCTGAGGGCAGCAGGAATAGTACTACTGCAGAGGCAGTGGCAGAGGGGCTTTCAGTTCCCCGTGGGGGTTCTACCTCTAAGTAACATGGAGCTGCTGTTACTGGGAGTGTTCAGCCAGTAGGGTGAGGTGGCTGCACTGCTGGCATGAGCTCAGGGTTCTGCTTGTTGGGAAGCAGGGGGCTGAGGGTTCACCAGGAGGAGAGACTGGTCTCTTCTCCATATAGTGACTGTGGCGTGCTGTCGCTTGGTTGCAGCCCTCAGGCTCTGTTTCTTCCCCAGATTGAGGGCAGCAGTGATAGAACCACTGCTGTGGCAGTGGCAGAGGGGCTGTTGGATGCCTCTGGAAGTCTCTCCCCAGAGAAACTCTGGGCTACTACCAGTGGGTATGCTTAGTTGTGGTTACAGTGGCTGTTCTGCAGTAATAAGCTGGGGGACCTGCCTGGCGAAGAGTGGGGAATGGGGGCTCCCAGGGAATAGGGGTTGGACCTCTATGCATATGGTGCCTGCAGTGTGCTGGAAGTGCCAGCATAGTGACAAGGTGCTTTTTTCTTTCTCCAGTGTGAGGTCTTGCTAGGTCGGTAACACTGCAACTGCAGTGGCAGAGAAATTGCAGGTTGACTCTGGGATTTCCTCCTCAAAAAACTGTTGAGATGCCTCTGATTGAAGTGACCAGGCAGGGGCAGTGTGGTTGTGCTGAAGTCCCAGGTCAGGTGGCCCTGCCCACTAAGAAGAAGTGAGGACCAGGACCTGCATGGAGAATAATACGGCCACTTTTCCATGAGGTTGGTGCTCTGTGCTGGGGGTCTAGACCGGCCCCTGACCACCAAGGAGTCTCCAGATCCTGGAGACAGCAAGGACGAGGGCTGCAAGACAGCAACCTACCCCTCCCACTTGGAGCTCTGTCCCAGAGAGCTGCCAAGCTGCTACTGGCTTGATAGCCCCAGTGGGGGGTGGTTGTAGAGGTTTTATAAAGGAGAGTGCCTTGTAGGGTTTTATAAAGGGCAGTTCCCTTTACAATTTGATAGAACCTTCCAAACATGAACATTTGGACTTAAAACCCTTCCCATCTCCATCAACCCAGTGAGCAATCATGCTCAACTCTTCAGAAGACAATCTTTCCTAGGAATTTTAAAACAAAATGCAAATGTAAATTATAAAATGTAAATTATAAAATGTAAATGTAAATTAAATATATTAGTTTACTAAATCTATGTTTTTCATACCCTGGCAACGTCTTCAACTCTCAAGAAAGACTACATGTTGTAAATTAGGAGTCATTTGTCTTTTACATACACAGATAAATAAAACAAAATGCACAGACATAAGAAACAATGATTAATCTTGCCTCACTATAAGCACCCTGGCATAGAGCTCATACACTTCCTCCTTCTCCCTTCCCCACCAAAGTAGTACACAAACACAATGTGTATTACACAAGATGTGGTTTGGCCATTCCTGTCAAAAACAACATTTCACATGAATTTTAACACCAGAGACGTTTACCAAAATGTGTTATTTTACTACCTCTAATTTTAACAAATGTCAGGCACTTCAGAACATCTAGAAAGACTAGATATTCATATTTCAAAAAAAGTTCTTAGCATTGTCAGCTATGTATACAGTAGTGGTGAATAAAACACACACACATTACAATGGTTAGAATATGAAAATGTCTTCTAAATATAACCAGTCAGGCATAGAACCTTCTTCTCTTCCTTCTCAGGTCTTCTGCTCCATGTCCTCTAAGCCCCTGAATAAATGTGGACTTGTCACTCTTAGTGTCACTTCTAGAGGTGGTCTGACAACTCCATTTCAAAAAGTCATCTACAAAAGACATTTATTTTCTATGATTTCTTTTTAAACAAATGGGAATATGCAAGATGTGTGATTTCTAACTCTGTCATACCTTGGGAACCTTTTTACATCTGGAAGGGCTAGATTTAGCAAATGTTTTCTTATAAAAGGTTGGGAGGAAAGTTGAGAACAGCTTTTTCATATTAAATACACAGGCCTTCTATAAATGGCCAGTAAATCTTCCCAAAGTGTGGTAGGCCTTTCAGTGGGTCAAATGTGGCATGTTATTCTACCATGTTATTCTACCATTCTTCCAACATTAACATCTGGTAGGTAGAACCAAGACCAACCCTCACCAATGGGTGCCAACCATTCCACCCATTGTGCTTGGAGGACTCCACTCACCTTCCTGTGGTTAAGGCCTTTGTCCAGTGTCATCAGGACTAGGTAGGTCTAGCCCAACTGGGACAGGGTGGTCACCCAGGACCCGGATCTGTGTGGCTCCATGACCTAAACAGGCTGCCGAGCCTGCGTCCGTATACCTGCCTTCTCAGACCCTTCACACCCTATAAATGGCCTCTGCGACCTTCTAACGGCCACGATATTTCCGCCCACCATACCCGCTGCCACCCAGAGGCGCCGCATCCAGGTGGCACACGGGGCTTCCTCTAGGCCCAGCAGTGTTGGTCCTGAAAACCCCGCACCTGGCAGAGTCCTGGCAGGGTCCTGACAGGGTCCTGACAGGGTCCAGGCTGACAGGTGGCAGCTGCTATCTCATCATCTCAGAAATAATATTCCATTGGATATACCACAGTTTGTTTATTCATTCAGCTATTGAGGGACATCTTGATTGCTTCTAGTTCTTGGCAATTATGAATAAGGCAGCTATAAACATCCACGTGCAGGTTTGCATGTGGACATATGTTTTCAACTCTTTATGTAAGTACCCAGGAGTGTGATTGCTGAATCATATGGTAAGACTGTGTTTATTTTTGTAAGAAGCCGCTAACCAGCAGTGAGTGAGAGTTTCTGTTGCTCTACATCCTCACCAGCATTTGGTATTGTCAGGTTTTTTGTCAGGTTTTGTTCATTTATTTTTTGGATTTTAGCCATATAGTTGTATAGTGGTAACTCATTGTTTTAATTTAAAATTACCAGCCGGGTGTGTTGGCTCACGCCTGTAATCCCAACACTTTGGGAGGCCGAGGCGGGTGGATGACCTGAGGTCAGAAGTTCGAGACCAGCCTGGCCAACATGGTGAAACCCCGTCTCTACTAAAACATACAAAAACTAGCCGGGCGTAGTGGTAGGCACCTGTAATCTCAGCTACCCCGGAGACTGAAGCAGGAGAATTGCTGGAACCCAGGAGACAGAGGTTGCCGTGAGCTGAGACCACACTATTGCACTCCAGTCTGGGCTGACAACAGTGGGACTCCATCTCAAAAAATAAATAAATAAATAAATTTTTAAACTTACCGACACACAATGTTGGCCATTTATTCCTATGCTTAATTGCCATCCATAGATCACTTTGATGAGGTGTTTATTCAGATCTTTTGCCCATTTCAGTTGGATTGTTTTCTTGTTATTGAGTTTTTAGAGCTCTTTGTATATTTGGGATACAAGTCTTTAGTAGATGTGTGTTTACCAAATACTTTCTCCCAATCTGTGGTTTGTCTTTTCGTTCTTAATAGTGTCTTTCTGTGGGCAGAAAATTTTAATTTTAATGAAACCCAATGGCCTGTTTTTTTTTTTTCACGAATTATGCTTTTGGTGTTGCATCTGAACAGCAATCACCAAATGCAAGGTCATGTAGATTTTTCTTCTTTAGCCTGGTAATGTATGGTGGATTACATTGATCAATTTTCTTTTTTTTTTTTTTTTTTTTTTTGAGACGGAGTCTCGCTCTGTCGCCCAGGCTGGAGTGCAGTGGCCAGATCTCAGCTCACTGCAAGCTCCGCCTCCCGGGTTCACGCCATTCTCCTGCCTCAGCCTCCCAAGTAGCTGGGACTACAGGCGCCCGCCACCTCGCCCGGCTAGTTTTTTGTACTTTTTAGTAGAGACGGGGTTTCACCGTATTAACCAGGATGGTCTCGATCTCCTGACCTCGTGATCCGCCCGTCTCGGCCTCCCAAAGTGCTGGGATTACAGGCTTGAGCCACCGCGCCCGGCCTGATCAATTTTCAAATAATAGAGCCAGCCTTGCATTCCTGAAATAAATCCTGGTATATAATTCATTTTATATATTGCTGATACTATTTGTTAGTATTTTATTAAGAGTTTTTGGCCAGGCATGGTGTCTCATGTCTGAATTCCCAGCACTTTGGGAGGCTATGGTGGGAAGCTCACTTGAGCCCAGGAGTTTGAGACCAGCCTGGGCGACATAGTGAGATCTTGTCTCTACAAAAAAAAAGAAAGAAAGAAAGAAAGAAAGAAAGAAAGAAAAAACCAGGGATGGTGACCCATGTTCCTCAGGAGGCTGAGGTGGGAGGATGGCTTGAGGCTGGGAGATTGAGGCTACAGTGAGCCGTGATTGTGTCACTGCATTCCATCCTGGGTGACAGAGTGAGACCCTGCCTCAAAAAAACAACAAAAAAAGAGTTGTTACATTCGTATTTATAAGGGCTATTGGTCTGTGGTTTCCTTTTCTTGTACTGTCTTTGTCTGATTTTGATATTAGGTAATACCATAAATGAATTCACAAAATGAATTGAGAAGTGGTCTCTCTTCTGTCTTTTGGAAAAGAATATGTATAGTTGATGTTAACTTATTTTAAGTGTCTGGCAGACTTCTCCAGTGAAATAACTCAGGCACAGATACTTCTTTTTTGGGAGCTTGTAAAAGACAAATTCAATTTGAGGAAGTAGTTCATTTCATGTTGTCTTACTTGTGAATGCAGAGTTGTTTGTACATTCCCTCATTATCCTTTGGATGTCTACATGGTCTGTGTTAGGTTTTGAAGGGAAGGCAAGGGTTAAAGAAAGACACAGAGAAAGTGGCGGCTCTACAGCAAATGCAGGCTTTGTGTCCAGCATAAGACCTACAGAAGTGGGGAACCAGCGTAATGTCAGTGGCCACTGCTGCTTACAGGTTGGGTTACTTATAGGTATGGGTGGAAGGGGTCTGGGCAGTATGACTTGCTGCCGTGGAGAACATTGATAATGTGTTCCCAGGATGAAGTGGTTCAGGCCCTTGTCCAGCAGAATATGGTGTTCCTTGCACTTGCTCCCAGCAGAATATGAGGCAGGCTGTGTCTCATGGCTCCAACCCCCATGAAATGTTTCACTTTCACCAAGGTCTGCAAAATGGAGGGGGACTTACAAAATGGTGCTGTTGATATTCCCCACTTCATTCCTGATATTGGTAGTTTATATGCTATTTTCCTTCGTTGTAACTCTCCCAAGAGATTTGCCAGTCTTACGGGTCTTTTTTCAAATAACTGGCTGTTTGTTTATTGATTTTCCTATTTTTCTGTTTCCGGTTTTATTGATTTTTGCTGTTTATTTCCTTCTTTTCTGCTTGCTTTGGGTTTCTTCTGCTCTACTTTTTCTATGATCTTAAAGGGGCAGCATAGCAACTATTTTTTTCTTTTCTTTCCTTTTTTTTTTTTTTTTTTTTTGTTTTGACAAAGTCTCGCTCTGTTATCCGGCTGGAGTGCAGTGGTGTGATCTCGACTCACTGCAACCTCCGTCTCCCGGGTTCAAGTCATTCTCCTGCCTCAGCCTCCCGACTAGCTGGGACTACAGGCATGTGCCACCATGCCTGGCTAATTTTTTTGTATTTTTAGTAGAGACAGGATTTCACCATGTTGGTCAGGCTGGTCTCAAACTCCCGACCTCAAGTGATCTGCCTGCCTCAGCCTCCCAGAATGCTGGGATTACAGGTGTGAGCCACCACACCCGGCCTCTTGCTTTCTAATTGTATTAGTTTCCTATTGCTGCTGTAAGAAATTACCACACATTTAGCTGCTTAAAACAACTTGCATTTATAGTACAGTTCTGGAAATCAGAAGTCCAAAATCAGTTTCACTGAGCTGAAATCAAGGTATCGGCTGGCTTGTATTCCTTCTGGAGCTCTAGGGGAAAATCCATTTCCTTGCTTTTTCCAGCTTCTAGAGGCTGACTACATGCCTTGGTTTGTAGCCCCTCCCTTTATCTTCAAAGCCAGAAGTGCATAGCACTGGCTGGGCGCGGTGGCTCAAGCCTGTAATCCCAGCACTTTGGGAGGCCGAGACGGGCGGATCACGAGGTCAGGAGATCGAGACCATCCTGGCTAACCCGGTGAAACCCTGTCTCTACTAAAAAAATACAAAAAACTAGCCGGGCGAGGTGGCGGGCGCCTGTAGTCCCAGCTACTCGGGAGGCTGAGGCAGGAGAATGGCGTAAACCCAGGAGGCGGAGCTTGCAGTGAGCTGAGATCCGGCCACTGCACTCCAGCCTGGGCGACAGAACGAGACTCCGTCTCAAAAAAAAAAAAAAAAAAAGAAGTGCATAGCACTTCCTCTTGGCTCTGTCCTGTGCTTCCATCCTTATATATTTCCTCTTTCTGTGGCTGATTCTCCTGACTCCCTCTTATAAGGACCCTTGTGATAATACTGGATCCACCTAGATAATCCAAGATAATCTCATCACAAAAGTGTTAATTTAGTCACATCTACAAAGTCCCTTTTACTGTGTTAAGGCAACACATTCACAGGTACTGGAGACTGGTAGATTTACATCGTTGGGGGGGCTATAATTCAGCCTAGCACACTAATCTGTGCATTTTGTGCTTAAATTTCACTCTCATCACTGAATCTCCTTACTGTCACTACCTATGTCTCACAAATTTTGATGTACTGTATTTCCATTTTCACTCACTTAAGTGCATTTTTAAATTTTCCCATGCGACTTCCTCTTTGATCTATGGATTATTTAGAAGTGTGTTTTTAGTTTCTAAGTGTTTGGAGAGTTTCCTGTTATCTTTCTGTTATTGATTTGTAGTTTGATTCCATTTAGGCCATAGAACACCCTTTGAGCTTAATTTTAATCTTTAAAATTTTCATCTTTACAATTTGTTTAGGTTTCTTTTATGGCTCAGATTATGGTCCATCTTGGTATACGTTCCATAGCATTTGAAAAGAATGTATATTCTGTTGCTGTTAGGTAGAGTGTTCTGTGTATGTCGATTAGATCATGTTGACTTTTGTTGACTGGTGGTGTTACGTTCTTCTATATCCTTGTATATTTTTCTTTTTTTTCTCTTTTTTTTTTTTTTTCTTTTTTTTTCTTTTTTTTGAGACGGAGTCTGGCTCTGTCGTCCAGGCTGGAGTGCAGTGGCCGGATCTCAGCTCACTGCAAGCTCCGCCTCCCGGGTTTACGCCATTCTCCTGCCTCAGCCTCCCGAGTAGCCGGGACTACAGGCGCCCGCCACCTCGCCCGGCTAATTTTTTGTATTTTTTAGTAGAGACGGGGTTTCACCGTGTTAACCAGGATGGTCTCGATCTCCTGACCTCGTGATCCGCCCGTCTCGGCCTCCCAAAGTGCAGGGATTACAGGCTTGAGCCCCCACGCCCGGCCGTCTTTTTCTTTTTAGAGACAGGTTCTCACTCTGTCACACAGGCTGGAGAGCAGTGACATAATCAGAGTTCACTGCAACCTCGTCCTCTTGGGCTCAAGTGATCCTCCTGCTTCAGCCTTCCAAGTAGCCAGGACTGCAGGTACACACCGTCTTCCCCAGCTAATTTTGTTGTTGTTGTAGAGATGGGGTCTTGCTATATTGCCCAGGCTCCCTTTGCATATTTTTTGTCTACTTTTTCTAGCAGATATTGATAGAAGGTTGTTAAAGTCTCCAACTATAATCATAGAGTCTGTTTCTCATTTCAGTTCTAACACTCTTTGTGTCACATATTTTGCAGCTCTGTTGTTTGAAACACATACACATATAATCACTATATCTGCTTGATGGATTGATGTTCATCATTATATAATGTCCCTCTCTGTCTCTGGCAATTTTACTGAAAGTAAAATCTTACTTAAAGTAATATCAGATATAGCTTTATCTGATGTTAGTATAGCCACTCCTGCTTTCCTTTGCTTGCATAATTCTTTTTCCATTTACTTTCAATTTCCATACATTTGAAGTGAGTTTCTTTAGACTGCATGTAGTTGGGTTATGTTTTTAAATATACTCTACCAATGTTTTTTAATTAGTGTATTTAGACCATTTACACTTTCTGTAATTATTTATATGTTTGGGCTTAAGTATCCCCTTTTATTTTTTGATTTATATTTCTTCTTTCTGTTTTTCTTTACTTTTTCCTGTCTTCCTGTGGGTTATGTGAATATTATTTAGAATTCCATTATGATGTCTCTATTATGTTTTTAGTGTATCTGTTTGTATAGTTTTTATAGCGGTTGCTCTGGATATTGCATTATATATATACATAATTTTTCACAGTGTACTGGTGTCATCATTTTACCAGTCCTAGTAGGAGATAGAAATCTTACCTCCAGTTACGTCTCTTTAATCATTTTCACTTGTTTATAATATTGTATTAACTATTTCCTCTATAAACATGTAGAATCACATCAGACAGTATTGTAATTTTTGTTTCAACTGTCAAACATAATTTAGAAGACTTAAGCAGAGAAGAAAAGCGTACTTTTTTTTTTGTAGTTACTGTGTTCTTTTTCCTTCCTGATGTTCCGTGACTCCTTCTTTTTGCATTTTTTTTTCTCTTTAGCTAACTGCTTTTAGCTGTTCTGTTAGGGTAGGTCCTCTGGTGATGAATTCTCTTGTTTTTCCTTCATATGAGAATGTCTTGATTTCCCTTTCATTTCTGAAGAATATATTCTCTGTGCATAGGATTCCAGGTTGAGAGTCCTTATCTTTCAGCATTTGAAAAATATTGTACCACTTCCTTTTGGTCTCCATGGTTCCACTGTTATTCGAATTGTTGTTCCCTATGAAGAAGGTGTTATTTTTCACTGGTAGCATTAAAGATTTTTGGCATTTAAATTTAGTTTTAGAAATTCAATTACAATGTGTCTTGGCACAAATTTTGTTGGGTTTATCCTAATTGGGATTTCATCAGCTTCTTGGATCTGATACCTGAGGTACCGGATAAATATTCAAATGAGAAAAAGGAAAAAAAAAAATGGTTGGGAAAGAGGAGACAAAAAGGGTGTGAGAGAGAAGGAAAATTTTACCCTAGAGATACCAGCCATTCTAAAAGATTTTGTTTAATAAAGAAAAAAAAAAGGGAGAAAGGGGACTGGAGGGGATTGTCCACGGAAAGGCACTGCCTAGAGAAACCGGGCCCCTTTCTTCTACAGCCTTTTCTTCTTGTCATCCAGAGACAAAAACCAAAACAGCCTAAAATGGCAGGGAGGGGGTGGTGTGATCCATCCTCCTCCAGTGTATATCCACTGCTTGAACCCCGAAGGCCAAGCAGTAAGCCAAGACCATGGTGCCCAGCCAAGGAGCAGGTGTCCCTGAGAACCCAAATATCCTGGAATATATCTGGGAACATATTAAGGAAAACAGTCTCATTACATGCAGTAGTCAACAAGCCAGAAAATTAACTAAAAGCATCTTAAAGACGGGTAGCTGGACAGATCTCTGGAGCTGTCCTGCTGCCACACAGGAGCCCCCTGTATGTAAGTCCTAGTAAACTCATCTACTCACCAGGCTTTACTTGTCTGTGCCATTCTTTCGTTTCTCAGCTCCTTCCCAGTTTGGGGGCCCAGTTTCGAGGGGCATTACAGTCCCAGGTTTTTCTTGTGATGAGGCAGGGGGAGGAAGAGGAAAAAGAAACCCTGAATTCTAGTGTGTTAGTCCATTTTGTGTTGCTGTATACCAATACCTGAGGCTAAATAATTTACATAGAAAAAAAGGTTTATTTGGCACACTATTCTGTTGTCTAGAAAAGTTCAAGATTGAGCACCTACATCTGGTTGCAGCCTCAGGCCGCTTCCTGAAGAGAGACAAAAAGGAGCAAATGCGTGCAAAGTGGGGGTGGTGCCAGGCTCTTTTTGACAACCAGCTCTCATGGGAACTGATAAAGTCAGAACTCACTCCCACCTAAGGAAAGCCATTAATCTGTTCATGAGGGATCCTCCTCCTTGATCCAAACACCTCCCATTAGGCCCCACCACCGATATTGAGGATTAAATTTCTTTTTTTTTTTTTTTTTTTTTTTTGAGACGGAGTCTCGCTGTGTCACCCAGGCTGGAGTGCAGTGGCGCGATCTCGGCTCACTGCAAGCTCCGCCTCCCGGGTTTACGCCATTCTCCTGCCTCAGCCTCCGAGTAGCTCGGACTACAGGCGCCCGCCACCACGCCCGGCTAGTTTTTTGTATTTTTTTAGTAGAGACGGGGTTTCACCATGTTAGCCAGGATGGTCTCGATCTCCTGACCTCGTGATCCACCCGCCTCGGCCTCCCAAAGTGCTGGGATTACAGGGTTGAGCCACCGCGCCCGGCCGAGGATTAAATTTCAACATGAAGTTTGGAGGAGACAAACATTAAAATTGTAGCACAGGGAGAAAATAATAACCAACTAAATTATATGTAGATACAATTTTTCCATCTATAATGCAATATTATTTATTCATAAAAATGTCCATCTGTAGCTATGTTAAAGAAATACATCTACATAGTAAAATATAGTTATGTAAAACTTCTGAGTTTACTAAGTCAGATCTAATTTTTTTACTTGTAGCATCAATAAAATTTACTTCTGTACCAATAGCAATTACATACAAGGGTCAATGATTTAGCTCCCTAAAATTCAGCATCCCTGAAATTCAGTGGAGAGGATTTTCTAATAACATGATCACATTTTTAAACCTATTTGGGCAACAGTTGGAAATATGTGATGAATAAGCTGAATAAATTATACAGAAGTGTTCTATATAATTTACTAACTGAGAGGCCAAGGCAGAAGGATCTCTTGAGGTCAGGAGTTCAGAACCCATCTAAACAACATAGTCAGACCCCCAGCTCCACAAAAATTTTAAAGTAGCTGAGTGTGGTGGCATGGGGCTGAGGTTCTAGTTACTTGGGAGACTGAGGCGGGAGGAACACTCGAGCCCAGAAGTTCGAGGCCGCAGTGAGCCATGATTATACCACTGCACTCCAAACTGGGTGACAGAAGGAGACCCTGTCTCTTTAAAATAAATAAATTGTAGCAGGACAAGCCGCAGACAAAACCCCTCGGACACTAAGTTAAAGAAGAAAGGGCTTTATTCAGCCGGGAGCTTCGGCAAGACTCACATCTCCAACAACTGAGCTCCCCGAGTGAGCAACTCCTGTCCCTTTAAGGGCTCACAGCTCTAAGGGGCTCCTCATGAGAGGGTCGTGATCAAGCAGGGGGTACGTGACTGGGAGCTGCATACACCGGTAATTAGAACAGAACAGAACAGGACAGGGATTTTCACAGTACTTTTCTATACAATGTCTGTAATCTATAGATAACATAACTGATGTTATGTTAAAGGTCAGGGGTCGATCTTTAACTGCCAGGCCCAGGGTGTGGCGCCTGGCTGTCTGCTTGTGGATTTCATTTCTGCCTTTTAGTTTTTACTTCTTCTTTCTTTGGAGGCAGAAATTGGGCATAAGACAATATGAAGGGTGGTCTCCTCCCTTAAAATCACGAACTGGTGGTATAGTGAGGAGTTTATTCCTTCCAAAATCTTTTAAAAACATTACTGGTCATGGCTGAGAAAAGTGTCTCTGGAGTCTTAAAGTTAGCGAAAATAATTTTTCCCAATATAATTATCCTACTCCACATAAGAAGTCTTGTAATCCAACCTGTAGAAAGTTGCCATGCACTGTGACTTACTTTGTATAATATAGTTCTCAACCCTTTATGCTAGAAACTCTCAATATCTCTCATTACACACAGTGATTTCAACATACTATAATGGGCTGATTAAAACTGAAGTCACTTTATGTATAAGGAAATACTATTCTCTGAGTTACATGGTTCAAATAACTCACAAAACCATCTACACCACATCAAAGTGCAGCTGGGGTACACAAGCAAAACCTACTATCAGCTACAAATTCATAAAGCCTGGAACTTCCAGGAAAATCAAGCAAATATAAAGAATCTGAATTTAAAAGCCAACTAATACAATAAAACAGTACTTTTTAAAACCCTGATTAAATTTTCAGTTAAAATACTCACATAATACTACACACTTTGAGAACTTTTAGTAATTAAAATAATGGCTTTAAAACTTACTTAAAACTGTTTAATGAGAACAGGTGACTAGAGAAGCACTTTGTACCACAGATGATTAAATGGACTTGCCTTGTAAAGAGGTCAGGAAAATATAGGTAAAAAACAAGTAAAGTGAGTTAACAGGTCAGTAAAATAATTTGGAAAACTACATACTTCAAGAAAATGTTATACATTTCCAAAAATACTAAATGTTAAGCTTTTTAAGTCTTCAAAAATACTCAAAAATGTTTTATTTAAAAGATAAAAGTAGAAATTACTCTTTAACAATCAACAAAGTAAAATTTTGAGATACAAAATGGTATATTAGGGATAGGAGGAGTTTTCTTTTTAAAAAATACTAGTGACTAAAAGAAACTCATGAAGTTTAACATCAATGTGAAAAATTACTATAAAATGATTTTAGCCCCACTTGTTAAGAAACTATTATATATTATTATATGCTATTTCTTTTCTAGTACACCAAATAATCATCTGATATTAGGTGTTTTACATTGTAAATGAGCTTATTTATTTATTTATTTTTGGAGACAGGTCTCACTCTGTAACCCAGGCTGGAGTGCAGTGGAATGAACACAGTTTCTTGCAGCCTTGACCTCTTGGGCCCAAGCAATCCTTCTGCCTCAGCCTCCCAAGCAACTGGGACCACAGGTGCACACCACCATGTCTGGATAATTATTTAAAAAAAAAAAAAAATTGTGTGGCGATGAGGTCTCACCATGTTGCCCAGGCTGGTCTCAAACTCTTGGACTCAAGCAATTCTCACATCTCAGCCTCCCAAAGTGCTGGGATTACAGGTGTGAGCTATTGGGCCCAGCCCTAATTTGTTTTTAAATCCAAAAATAAATCAACAACAGAAGATAGCACTCTAACTTTTAATATTTTAAAATATTTTCTGCATAGTTTCCCCAAATATTAGCATTCTAATTGTGACCACCATTACGGTTTTTAATGAGTCTAATCCAAGTAAGTAATAAACAAATGAGCATGAAAACTGTGAGAAATAACCATCAGTGTATGCTTATGTTCCATAAATAGTTATCAAGTTTACCTTTAAATTGCATGTTTAGTTTTTCCTTACAACTTAACACGTATGATGCAGGAAACTCTAGAAGTCATAAACAAAGACTGAAAACAAAACCCCCTCTTCTTGCCAAGAGGTGTTCATGATTGCAGTAGACTTATGTTGAATATAAATATATGTTACCTACATGTCTCTTATTCTATACAAAATCTCAGCAAATATTTTCCCACAGAGGAGAGGAATTTGTTCTCTCAAGTTGAAAGTTTTTGCCCATTAAAAAGGCTATTTTAAATAGCCCTAAAGAAATATGTTCTGAAAATAACAGTTGTATCATATTCCACTTACTATTTTCCATTTGAAAACTTCAATAAAATAAGTTTACCATAGTCAATAAGCCTGTTCAATCAACACTGAAAAATAAAAATTTATCCAGAGCAATTGCAAATGAAAATGTGTGCTGTTTTGGGCCGGGCGCGGTGGCTCACGCCTGTAATCCCAGCACTTTGGGAGGCCGAGGCGGGCGGATCACAAGGTCAGGAGATCGAGACCATGGTGAAACCCCGTCTCTATTAAAAATAGAAAAAATTAGCCGGGCGCAGTGGCGGGCGCCTGTAGTCCCAGCTACTCGGGAGGCTGAGGCAGGAGAATGGCGTGAACCCGGGAGGCGGAGCTTGCAGTGAGCCGAGATTGCGCCACTGCACTCCAGCCTGGGCGACAGAGCAAGACTCCATCTCAAAAAAAAAAAAAAAAAAAAAGAAAATGTGTGCTGTTTCAAAATTACATGTACCTCTTTAAAAAGCAGGACAATTAATAGAATACTTAAATCATATTAGCTGAATTCAAATTTACCCCTTAACAATAAAGTTTTCTTATCCCTTTATACTATTTTACAAAATAATGAATTACTTGATTATCATAATTTTCTTTTGCTACTTATCTCAAACTATAAAGTTAGGACTGCAAATCGATGTAGGTATCTTATATTATTGGTCTACACCTACTTATTTATAAACATTAATGAAAACAATACTGTTTCAATCTACCACAACGATTTCCTTCTATTTTACAAGCAAGAACTTCTAACCCAGCTCAACAACAAATCACATTTTAAATTTGAGTTTGAAAACATGTATTATTAGAGGCACATTTTTAAAAACAAGTACAGTATGAAATCTTGCTTTTCAGTGAGTCAGTGAATTTTCGTTTGTTTATTTGTTTCTATGGATATTGGGTTTACTTCCTTCTTCTGGGCAAGATTAGTATGCAATTCTCATTCTACTTTAGCAAGTCAAAAACCTACAGACCTAAACTATATGAAAACTTAACTTGGTATTGTTAGATGAAGACAGGTAAGCTAGCACCAAAAGAACAACTGTACTAAATTTTAACGCTATTCTTTAACAGTTACATTTTCCTGAGTTTGTGTTTGTTCTTTGGCATTGGTTTTGGATATAATCCATTTTTCAGAAGGTGTTCCTTCCTGAGGCGAATTTGGGCACCATGCTAACGTTGGAAAGAGCATAAAGCTTCAAGAGGGCGAAACAAAGTCTCTTGTATGTAGTTATTTTTCTCCAAGATGGAAAGAGCAACAGCTGCACATTCCAGTGTAGAAAGACCTCTATTAGTTGGCTGCATCCGAATTACATATTGACTAGAAATGCTAGGTGGTGGTGGTGGTGGTGGTGGTTGTTTGAGACGGAGTCTCACTCTGTCGCCCAGGCTGGAATGCAGTGGCCCGATCTAGGCTCACTGCAAGCTCCGCCTCCCAGGTTCACACCATTCTCCTGCCTCAGCCTCCCTAATAGCTGGGACTACAGGCGCCCGCCACCACGCCCGGCTAATTTTTTGTATTTTTGATACAGACGGGGTTTCACCGTGTTAGCCAGGATGGTCTCGATCTCCTGACCTCGTGATCCGCCCGCCTCGGCCTCCCAAAGTGCTGGGATTACAGGCGTGAGCCACCATGCCAGCCGAAATGCTAGTTTTTAACTGCACCTGTTTGGGGTGTCAGAACAAGGAATTCTTACAGAAAATGTCCTTAGCCTGGCTCCATGTACCATCAATGATGATGATTGTGAAGGATAAACAGGAGAATCTAACATAAATTCTTCCAAATTAGCAGCTTCAGCCCCTGGATATAATATTAATGTACCAAATTTCCGGCAAACAGTTGAAAGTTCAGGATCTTTTTCTTCACTGAAGCGACGACCAATCTTTACTTTGCACTTGTCCTGAGGGAGGCATGCTGCTAGTAGAGGAACTGTCTACAACATTTTGTTTTCCTCTGCTGGATGCTGAATTATGTACAAGTGGGTAGAGATATGCAAAGGGTGCGCTGGGAGAAATGGACACAAACACACTTTCTGAGGCCAGCTGCAGCGGCTGTACTCGGGCCTCCGCTCGGCCGGCTGCACCTGCAGCTCCCATAGCCAGTCCGCACCAGCGTCGTCCGCCTCTGTGCCCAGGGCAGCAGTCGCCAGCACTGCGCCGCCCTCCCGCAGCTCCTAGTCGTTTGGCGTCTGAGACCTTGAGGCCCCAGCCGGCCGAGCGACGGGTTCCTGGAGTGTTCGCGTCTCTTTCTGCGACTCCATGGCGGACACTTTGGTCAGGCCATCAATATAATATTTTAATATAGACATAAGGAATAGATCGTATATGTACATATAGATACGGATATAACATATATAACTAAATTAAAACAAAGGTCCATAATTTGGCCCAATTATAAATCCAGAATGTATATACCAAAGAATTTATATTACAAAAAGATAAATAGGACACTGATTGGGTTTTTTGTCTCTACAACATAAGGTCTAAATTAACTTTAGCATTTGCTAAAATATACAAACTGACATACTTCATAGACTCAATCAATACTGGGGCTCAAATTATACTTGGGGCCCAGTACTTTGGGAGGCCAAGGCGAGTGGATCACCTGAGGTGAGGAGTTCAAAACCAGCCTGGCCAACATGGTGAAACCCTGTCTCTACTAAAAATACAAAAATTAGCCAGGCATGGTGGCAGGTGCCTGTAATCCCAGCTACTAGGGAGGCTGAGGCAGGAGAGTCGCTTGAACCCGGGAAGCAGAGGTTGTTGTGAGCTGAGATAGCACCATTGCACTCCAGCCCGCGCAACAAAAGCGAAACTCCTCAAAAAATATATATATTATACTTGGGGTTCTCACTAAATTTAAATATTGTATCCCCTCTAATCTTAAAAAGGTAACTAAGTAAAAAAAAAAAAAAAAAAAAAAAAAAATGAATATCCCTCACTTTACTGCCTTGGTTGAATTTCCCATAGTTTTGTACCCATTGCTTTAAAGTATCTCATATTGGACACAGATTCTGACACAACAAATAATAAATTAAAGTTAAAATTTTGGCACTTAAAAAATGGCTTGATAAAATGGGACCCTATAAATCCCTCTTTAAAATAGTTAATATGGCACAATTTAAGTTAGAATAGGCCCTTCAAGGATTAAGACTTGTTATATAGAACCTCATTATGAAAAGGGATAATTATCCTTACTGCTTCTCCATTTAATGGCTCAATTTTGCCTATTCGAGCCCTCTGGGAGGCCAAGACAGGAAGATTGCTTAATCCCAGAAGTTGAGACTGGCCTGAGCAACATAGTGAGACCCTATCTCTACAAAAATTTTAAAAATTAGTCAGGTGAGTTGGTATGTGTCTGTAGTCCTAGCTACTCAGGAGGCTTAGGTGAGAGAATCTTTTGAGCCCAGGAGTTCAGTGCTGCAGTAAGCTATGATCACACCACTGCAATCCAGCCCAGTCGACAGAGCAAGACATTGTCCCTGAAAATAATAATAATAATAATAATAATAATAATTAATGGAGATTATTGCCTTCTCCTGGAGGTAGTTGTTTCCTATTAGTCAACTCCTTGACCCACTCACTCCCCAGTGCCCTCCCCTACCGCTCCCTCAAGCTTCCCCCCGCGACCTCTTGTTTTATGTCTCTGGCCATGACCACCCCTTGCCCTTGGTTATACACACATATGCTAATCTACACACACATTATTAATGTATTAGCCATACCCTTCAACGATATGACTGCCAGACCTGCCGCCTTGATGTATATATAATTCAGACTTTTAACGCACTTTACAACTCCCCCAAGATTATACTAAAGACCCCCCCAAAATTTCAGATCTACTTTCTTGACTAATGACATACAAATGAAAAACTTACTGATGGGCCAGCCTGCAAGGACTCCTCATGTATCCACTTGTGTTCTTCCTTCTTACTCTCATAGTAAAACATTTTCTAGGCTGTTTAGGTCAGCTTATGCTTCACTCTCTAAATACATCCACTATCACTACCCTAGGTTTCTTCAATGATGCCAAATAGGAACAGGGCCAATGGCTCTTAACTGTGTTTTCTTAGATTCTGTATTTGTCTATTTGGCATCCAGGCACCTGGAGGCTTCATCAAGTTTACATTTTCCTTTGCTGATGTTTCAAGTCATCCTACAAAACTATGTTCCATGTAGATCTGGCCTATCTTGAGGCTACTGTTTCTGCATTCACCCTCCCACGGTCACATTTCTTGGCCAACAGAACCACAGAAACTGATCTGCCATGAGTTAACATTTAATCCAAATCATTTTTCCACTTTGGCTGTGCTTCAAATGGGGTTGGCCTGGTGATACTGAAGACAATCAATGCACCTATAAATTCCAGACAACAGGTTCTTGTCATTTCCCCAATCTTTCCTCATTGCAATGTTCCACAGCTGCAGGTGCACCAAGGCCTCTGAGTCCCAGTGGAGCTCCTTCAGTGCACAATTCACACAATGGTGAACTGGCTTGGAGATGCCAGGGGGAGTTCTGGTGCACGCAGTGTGTGATGATGATGGTCTTGCCTGTGCCCAGGTCACCCATACCAGCAGCTGGTACAGACTGACACACTGTGCTGGTCACAGTTCAGGGCTGGAGAGAGACTCCAGGAGTGCAAGTATGCTCTCGTTTTAAGTTCTTTGTTTTGATTCTCTTCATTGGCTGGATTTCATTGCAACATAGTTTTTAAGAAGGTAGAAGAGAACTATGTTCCCTATATTCTTTGATAAGAATGTCTGCCTGTTTCCTTTATAGTCAAACATCATCTCAGTTTAGCAAAATATGTGTTAGTAAAACTTTTCTCAGAATGCTGAATGCATTGATCCACTTTGTCTGGCATTGGGCACAGTGGTGGAGAAGGCAGAGGCCCTGATGGGTAATTTAGGCTCTATTCTCTGTTCCAAGATCCCACTGAACGTCTCTGTTCCAAGATCCCACTGAACATCTTAGGCATGAATTCAGAACACCCAGTCAAGGGTGTATCCCACTCCACTGAGCTTCGTCTCGGTCCCTTAGCTCATCTTAGATGAGTGGGAAATGCCAAACCCTGGTGCTCCTTCCTCTTGTTGATGTAAACTCTCATTGTCTAAAAGAGTTTCTACTTATACTTTGGCTGCTTTCCTTCAAATCTTAGTTAGAGAGGATTTTCCACATTTTGTCAACTTACCTTCTTTATTCAGAACTGCTTGTAGAAAAATCAAGTAACCATTCTTGTGAGTTCTTTAAAGGTGCTAGCTGACCAATTAGAAAATCCGCAATCCTTCCAAGAAAATAGTGTGAAGGTAGCTCAAGAAGATCCAGAGAATTCCTGGAGTTTTTGTTTTGAGGAAATGAGTTTTGCCTTCTTATTCATTCCCACTGTGGAAATTCTGAGTTTCATCAAGGATAATCTTTTGTAAGTTATCATTGTTTTCTAGACATATGCTAGGAGATTTTCACTGTCATCATTAAGAATAAAAGTGTTGCAATTTTTCCCACTTCAAGCATGGAAGAAAATTTATTCAGGAACTACAGACAGAGTAATACTGTGCACAGACTAGTTAACAAATTAATTTTCCTAATATCCCTCAAACAATATCTGAGAAGTGAAGATAGGCTAAACCCAATTTTCCAACATCACATCAAGTTGCTTAACTTGCAAAGTTTTCAAAGACTATTTTCACAGAATTAGAGAATGTTATCAAATATATAATGAAAAATATCTCAGTAGCCCAGTCCATCTTCCATCAGGTGAGCATTCGACAATATTTAAACATCTTTTTATCATTCTTCTGAAAGCAATCTATACTGATGATCTGGGAGACACTGGCAAAGGCAAACTGGTCTCTCACAGACTCAAGTCTCTTTAAGGCTTTAAAAAGGGCTTTCAGCAAGTCTTTCCTTGTTTGAGTGCTTGTAAAATAGTAGGATTCAGGGTAAATTACTTGCAACCTTAAATCATACTGGCAGCTTGTCTTGCCTTCAGGGCTCAAGTAGAAGATCTTTGTCATGACACACACTTTTTTTGTGTAACCACCAATTTGTCCCAGCTTCTGCTTTAAGGTTAGGGCAGTTTGTGTAGAATAGCCTTTAAACTCCTCATCCTGTACCATGTGGAAGGTGTATAGGACTGGAGGATTGTCCTGAGAAATCAGAAGAGCATCACAGAGGACTTTGTTGTTCTCTTGCAAGCCCAGATCCAAAGACCAACTCCTAGAGAAAATTAGTGAGCCCTTACTGACAGAGCCCATTTCTTCACATATTAATTGCTGAAGTCCTTCATGTTGTAAGAACAGTTTTCTGCAAAGGTTTTCTGGAGTGTATGTTATCCTTCCTGATAGCCCTAGATAAGGAAATAATGATAATAAATTATAAAACAGTAGGAACTTCCTGTTTAAGCCATGGCAAAGTAGCTTGTAAAAGACCATCAAAAACACTGTAAACGTTGTATAAAATATATCAAACAATAATTTAAAGAACTAGAAAGCGCAAATAAAAGCAGGATTTGAAGTGCCACAGTCTTTAATAGATGTGAAACACCGGAAGTAGCTTCACATTCACTCCTGCTTTTTCCCTAAGTAGATTTTCCATATCATGGCATGTGTAAATAAAGTCCAAGGGGAAATAATCAGTCTTATTATTTCTGAGGAAAAGAAGTAAGAAAAGCTGGAATATGAGAAGTAAAATCTCAGAGAAAATGAAACTGCAGAGAAGCCAAAGTCTATGCACTAATTTCCCTGAACTCATTGGCTAATACAGGTGAGATGCTGGAAACACAGAAGAAAATATCAACTGGGAGACTAAAGAGCTGAATGTAAGTTTCTTCAGCCTCATGATGCTCAGGAACCACAGACAAAAATTCCAGTCCCAAAAGAATGGAGGGATCTTGGTAAACACCAGAGACATTACGGCACTAGAAAAGCCATGATCTGGTAGTAAGGGCGAAATTAAAAACTATTATACCTAGAAAAGCATTTAAAAAATCTTCAAAGGAATAAAAGCAATGGGTGGTACTCTATCGACCTGCCAGAAGTAAATATAGCCATTTTTGGAGAAATGTAATATCTATCAAAGTCTCTACAATTTGTAATCCATGATACAATGAAAAATTGAGAGACAATAAAAATCAGAATGAATTACTAGAAAACAGGAGAAAAACCAGATCAGAGAAAAAGACTGAGAAGTGCTTCAGATATTGTCATTATCAAAAAGAGACTTTAAAATAACTGTAATATATTTAAAAACAAAAAAATAATAAAAAGATGAAAAGATGAAGATGTCCTTATTCTCTTACAGGCTTAGAAAAACTAAAATTGATGGATAAAAATTGTGTGGACATTCCTTAACTGAAAAACACAGTATGTGGTATTAAGAACTTGTTTGATAATGTTTAACAGCAGACAGAGCATAGCAGAAAACAGGACTAATCAATAGGAAGACAGGATGGTAGCAAAAGTCCGAACTCAAACTCAATGAAAAAAAAAAAAAAAGGTAAAAACAGAAGATAAGAGACATGTCAGAAACTGTCAAAATTCCAGTAAATTTATGAGTCCCACAAAGAGAAAGGAGAGAAAACTAAGATAAGCAATATTTGAAGAGATAAACAATTACAGTTTTTTCAAAGTTGATTAAAGATATCACTCACAAATACAAGAGTATACCAATCCTTCTCAAACTCTTCCAAAAAATTGAAGAGGAGGAAATACTTCCAAACTCATTTTATGAGGTTAACGTTACCCTGATCATGAAGTCAGGCAAGGACACCACATAAAAAAGAAAATTACAGGCCAATATCACTGATGAAACTAGATGCAAAAATTCTCAACAAAATACTAGCAAACCAAATACAACAGCACATTAAAAGGATCACTCAGGATCCCGGAGCAAGGTGGCCAAATAGGGGCAGCTCCAGCCTCCAGCCCCCAGCGCGAGTGACACAGAGGACAGGTGATTTCTGCATTTTCAACGGAGGTACCAGGTTCATCTCACTGGGGAGTGCCGGACAATGGGTAGTAGTCAGCTGGTGCAGCTCGACCAGTGAGAGCTGAAGTAGGGCGAGCCATCGCCTCACCTGGGAAGTGCAAGGGGGAAGGGAATCCCTTTATCTAGCCAAGGGAAACCGAGACACACAACACCTGGAAAATCAGGTAACTCCCACCCTGAAACTGCGCTTTACCAAGGGTCTTAGCAAACGGCACACCAGGAGATTACATCCCACACCTGTATGGGCTGGTCCCATGCCCACAGAGCCTCCCTTGTTGCTAGCACAGCAGCCTGAGATCTAACTGCAAGGCAGCAGCAAGGCTGGGGGAGGGGTGCCCACCATTGCTGAGGCTTAAGTAGGTAAACAAAGCTGCCAGGAAGCTCAAACTGGGTGGAGCCCACCGCAGCTCAAGGGGGCCTGCCTGTCTCTGTAGACTCCATCTCTGGGGACAGGGCATAGTTAAACAAACAGCAGCAGAAACCTCAGCAGAGGTAAATGACCCTGTCTGACAGCTTTGAGAAGAGCAGTGGATCTTCCAGCATGGAGGATGAGATCTGAGAACCGACAGACTGCCTGCCCAAGTGGGTCCCTGACCCCTGAGTAGCCTAACTGGGAGACATCCCCCACTAAGTGCAGACAGACACCTCACACCTCACATGGCGTGGTACATCCCTGAGACAAACCTTCCAGAGCAAGAATCAGAGAGCAACACTAGCTGTTCAGCAATATTCTATCTTCTGCAGCCTCCGCTGCTGATAACCAGACAAACAGAGTCTGGAGTTGACCTCAAGCAATCTCCAACAGACCTACAGCTGAGGGTCCTGACTGTTAGAAGGAAAACTAACAAACAGAAAGGACACCCACACCAAAACCCCATCAGTTCATCACTGTCATCAAAGACTAAAAGTAGATAAAACCACAAAGATGGGAGAAAAGCAGTGCAGAAAAGCTGGAAATTCAAAAAATCAGAGCGCATCTCCCCCTCCAAAGGAATGCAGCTCATCACCAGCAATGGATCAAAGCTGGATGGAGAATGGCTTTGACGAGCTGAGAGAAGAAGGCTTCAATCAATCAAACTTCTCAGAGCTAAAGGAGGAACTATGTAACCAGTGCAAAGAAACTAAATATCTTGAAAAAAGAATGGAAGAATGGATAACTAGAATAGTCAATGCAGAGAAGGCCATAAACAAACTGACAAAGATAAAAAACCATGACACGAGAAATACGTGACAAATGCACAAGCTTCAGTAACCGACTCGATCAACTGGAAGAAACAGTATCAATTATTGAAGATCAAAAGAATGAAATGAAGTGAGAAGAGAAGTCTAGAGAAAAAAGAGGAAAAAGAAAAGAACAAAGCCTACAAGAAATATGGGATGTGTGAAAAGACCAAATCTGTGTCCAATTGGGGTGCCTGAAAGTGAGGGGGAAAATGGAACCAAGTTGCAAAACACTCTTCAGGTTTTCATCCAAGAGAACTTCCCCAACCTAGTAAGGCAGGCCAACATTCAAATTCAGGAAATACAGAGAACACCACAAAGATACTCCTCGAGAACAGCAACTCCAAGACACATAATTGTCAGATTCACCAAAGTTGAAATGAAGGAAAAAATGTTAAGGGCAGCCAGAGAGAAAGGTCGGGTTACCCACAAAGGGAAGCCCATCAGACTAACAACAGATCTCTCAGCAGAAACTCTCCAAGCCAGAAGAGAGTAGGGGCCAATATTCAACATTCTTAAAGAAAAGAATTTTCAACCCAGAATTTCATATCCAGCCAAACTAAGTTTCATAAGTGAAGGAGAAATAAAATTCTTACAGACAAGCAACTGCTTAGAGATTTTGTCACCACCAGGCCTGCCCTACAAGAGACCCTGAAGGAAGCACTAAACATGGAAAGGAACAACCAGTACCAGCCATTGCAAAAACATGCCAAAATGTAAAGACCATCGATGCTAGGAAAAAACTGCATCAACTAACGAGAAAAATAACCAGCTAATATCACAATGACAGGATCAAGTTCACACATAACAACATTAACCTTAAATGTAAATGGACTAAATGGTCCAATTAAAAGACACAGACTGGCAAATTGGATAAAGAGTCACGACCCATCAGTGTGCTGTATTCAGGAGACCCATCTCACGTGCACAGACACACATAGGTTCAAAATTAAGGAATGGAGGAAGATCTACCAAGCAAATGGAGAACAAAAAAAAGCAGGGGTTGCAATTCTAGTCTCTGATAAAACAGACTTTAAACCATCAAAGATCAAAAGAGAGAAAGAAGGCCATTACATAATGGTAAAGGGATCAATTCAACAGGAAGAGCTAACTATCCTAAATATATATTCACCCAATACAGGAGCACCCAGATTCATAAAGCAAGTCCTTAGAGACCTACAAAGAGACTTAGACTCCCACACAATAATAATGGAAGACTTCAACACCCCACTGTCAACATTAGACAGATCAACGAGACAGAAAGTTAACAAGGATATCCAGGAATTGAACTCAACTCTGCACCAAGCAGACCTAATTGACATCTACAGAACTCTCCACCCTAAATCAACAGAGTATACATTCTTCTCAGCACCACATCACACTTATTCCAAATTGACCACATGGTTGGAAGTAAAGCACTCCTCAGCAAATGTAAAAGAAGAGAAATTATAACGAACTGTCTCTAAGACCACAGTGCAATCAAACTAGAACTCAGGACTAAGAAACTCAATAAAAACCTCTCAACTACATGGAAACTGAACAACCTGCTCCTGAATGACTACTGGGTACATAACGAAATGAAGGCAGAGATAAAGATGTTCTTTGAAACCAATGAGAACAAAGATACAACATACCAGAATCTCTGGGACACATTTAAAACGGTGTGTAGAGGGAAATTTATAGCACTAAATGCACACGAGAGAAAGCTGGAAAGATCTAAAATTGACACCCTAACATCACAATTAAAAGAACTAGAGAAGCAAGACAAACACATTCAAAAGTTAGCAGAGGGCAAGAAATAACTAAGATCAGAGCAGAACTGAAGGACATAGAGACACAAAAAACCCTCCAAAAAATCAATGAATCGAGGAGTTGGTATTTTGAAAAGATCAACAAAATTGATAGACTGTTAGCAAGACTAATAAAGAAGAAAAGAGAGAAGAATCAAATAGATGCAATAAAAAATGATAAAGGGGATATCACCACCAACCCCACAGAAATACAAACTACCATCAGAGAATACTATAAACACCTCTATGCAAATAAACTAGAAAACCTAGAAGAAATGGATAATTTCCTGAACACTTACACTCTCCCAAGACTAAACCAGGAAGAAGTTGAATCCCTGAATAGACCAATAGCAGGCTCTGAAACTGAGGCAATAATTAATAGCCTACAAACCAAAAAAAGTCCAAGACCAGACGGATTCACAGCCGAATTCTACCAGAAGTACAAGGAGGAGCTAGTATCATTCCTTCTGAAACTATTCCAATCAATAGAAAAAGAGGGAATCTAACTCATTTTATGAGACCAACATCATCCTGATACCAAAGTCTGGCAGAGACAAAACAAAAAAAGAGAATTTTAGACCAATATGCCTGATGAACATCGATGCAAAAATCCTCAATAAAATACTGGCAAACTGAATCCAGCAGCACATCAAAAAGCTTATCTACCATGATCAAGTGGGCTTCATCCCTGGGATGCAAGGCTGGTTCAACATACACAAATCAATAAATGTAATCCAGCCTATAAACAGAACCAAAAACAAAAACCACATGATTATCTCTATAGATGCAGAAAAGGCCTTTGACAAAATGCAACAGCTCTTCAAGCTAAAAACTCTCAATAAATTCGGTATTGATGGAACGTATCTCAAAATAATAAGAGCTATTTATGACAAACCCACAGCCAATATCATACTGAATGGGCAAAAACTGGAAGCATTCCCTTTGAAAACTGGCACAAGACAGGGATGCCCTCTCTCACCACTCCTATTCAACATAGTGTTGAATGTTCTGGCCAGGGCAATCAGGCAAGAGAAAGAAATCAAGGGTATTCAGTGAGGAAAAGAAGAAGTCAAATTGTCCCTGTTCACAGATGACATGATTGTATATTTAGAAAAACCCATCATCTCAGTCCCAAATCTCCTTAAGCTGATAAGCAACTTCAGCAAAGTCTCAGGATACAAAATTCATGTGCAAAAATCACAAGCATTCTTATACACCAGTAACAGACAAACAGAGAGCCAAATCATGAATGAACTTCCATTCACAATTACTTCAAAGAGAATAAAATACCTAGGAATCCAACTTACAAGGGATGTAAAGGACCTCTTCAAGGAAAACTACAAACCACTGCTCAGTGAAATAAAAGAGGTCACAAACAAATGGAAGAACATACCATGCTCATGGATAGGAAGAATCAATATCGTGAAAAAGGCCATACTGCCCAAGGTAATTTATAGATTCAATGCCATCCCCATTAAGCTACCAATGACTTTCTTCACAGAATTGGAAAAAAACTGCTTTAAAGTTCATATGGAACCAAAAAAGAGCCCGCATTGCCAAGATAATCCTAAGTCAAAAGAACAAAGCTGGACACATCACGCTACCTGACTTCAAACTATATTACAAGGCTACAGTAACCAAAACCACATGGTCTGGTACCAAAACAGAGATATAGACCAATGGAACACAACAGAGCCCTCAGAAATAATACCACACATCTATAGCCATCTGATCTTTGACAAACCTGACAAAAACAAGAAATGGGGAGAGGATTCCCTATTTAATAAATGGTGCTGGGAAAATTGGCTAGCCATAAGCAGAAAGCTGAATCTGGATACTTTCCTTACTCCTTATATGAAAATTAATTCAAGATGGATTAGAGACTTAAATGTTAGACCTAATACCATCAAAAACTTTAGAAGAAAACCTAGGTAATACCATTCAGGACATAGGCATGGGCAAGGACTTCATGTCTAAAACACCAAAAGCAATGGCAACAAAAGCCAAAATTGACAAATGGGATCTAATTAAACTAAAAAGCTTCTGCACAGCAAAAGAAACTACCATCAGAGTGAACAGGCAACCTACAGAATGGGAGAAAATTTTTGCAATCTACTCATCTGACAAAGGGCTAATATCCAGAACCTACAAAGAACTCAAACAAATTTACAAGAAAAAAACAAACAACCCCATCAAAAAGTGGGCAAAGGATATGAACAGACATTTCTCAAAAGAAGACATTCATACAGCCAACATGAAAAAATGCTTGTCATCACTGGCCATCAGAGAAATGCAAATCAAAACCACAATGAGATACCATCTCACACCAGTTAGAATGGCAATCATTAAAAAGTCAGGAAACAACAGGTGCTGGAGAGGATGTGGAGAAATAGGAACACTTTTACACTGTTGGTGGGATTGTAAACTAGTTCAGTCATTGTGGAAAACAGTATGGCAATTCCTCAAGGATCTAGAACTAGAAATACCATATGACCCAGCCATCGCATTACTGGGTATTTACTCAAAGGATTATAAATCATGCTGCTATAAAGACACATGCACACGTATGTTTATTGCGGCAATATTCACAACAGCAAAGACTTGGAATCAACCCAAATGTACATCAGTGACAGACTGGATTAAGAAAATGTGGCACATATACACCATGGAATACTATGCAGCCATAAAAAAGGATGAGTTCGTGTCCTTTGTAGGGACATGGGTGCAACTGGAAACCATCATTCTCAGCAAACTTTGGCAAGAACAGAAAACCAAGTACCGCATGTTCTCACTTATAGGTAGGAATTGAACAATGAGATCACTTGGACATGGGAAGGGGAACATCACACACTGGTGCCTATTATGGGGAGAGGGGAGGCTGGAGGGATGGCACTGGGAGTTATAACTGATATAAATGACGAGTTGATGGGTGCTGACGAGTTGATGGGTGCAGCACACCAACATGGCACATGTGTACATATGTAACAAACCTGCACATTGTGCACATGTACCCTAGAACTTAAAGTATAATTTAAAAATAAATAAAAAATAAAGGATCATTCAGCTGGGTGCAGTGGCTCACACCTGTAATCCCAGTACTTTGGGAGGCCGAGGTGGGTGGATCACCTGACGTCAGGGGTTCAAGACTAGCCTGGCCAACATGGTGAAACCCTGTCTCTACTAAAAATACATAAAATTAGCCAGAGATGGTGGCAGGCACCTGTAATCCCAGCTACTCAGGAGACTGAAGTAAGAGAATCTCTTGAACCCAGGAGGTGGAGGTTGCAGGGTACCAAGATAGTGCCATTGCACTGCAACCTGGGTAACAAGAGCAAAACCATGTCTCAAAAAAAAAAAGAAAGAAAGAAAAAGAAAAAGAAAAGAAAAGGAAAAGATCATTCACCATAATAAGTGGGATTTATCCTTGGGATGCAAGCATGGTATAACATGTGAAAATCAATAAATGTGATATACCACATTAATAAAATGAAGGGCAAAAACTGTATGTTCATATTAATGGATACAGAAAAAGCATTTGACAAAATTCAGCATTCTGTAATTTTAAAAAACCTCTCAACCAATTAGATGTAGAAGGAATGCACCTCAACACAGCAAAGACCATATATAAAAAACCTACAGATACCTTCATACCCAGTGGTGAAATGTTGAAAGCTTTTCATCTAAGATCAGGAACAAAACAAGGATGCCCATTTCACCACTTCTATTCAATATGGAAGTCCTAGCCAGGGCAATTAGGGAAGAAAAAGAAATAAAAAGGATCCAAATTGGAAAATAAGAAATTAAATTGTCACAGTTTGTCCACAATGTGAACTTATATATAGAAAACCTTAAAGATGCCACCAAAAAAATAATCAGAACAAATAAAAGAATTCAGTAAATTTTCAGAATACAAAAATCAGTAGCATTTCCATACCCTAACAAAAAATTATCCTAAAAAGAAATCAAGAAAATACTCCCATTTATAATAGCTACAAAAAATACTTGATAATAAATGTTATCAAGGAGACGAAAGATCTCTATGCTGATATCTATAAAATGCTGATGAAGGAAATTGGAAAAGACACAAATAAATGGAAAGATAACTTGTGTTCATGGATTGAAAAAATCATATTTTTAAAATGCCCAAACTACCCAAAGTAAGCTACAGATTCAATGAAAACCCTATCAAAATTCCTGTGACATTTTTGACAGAAAAATGATTGTATACCTAGAAAACCCTAAAGACTCATCCAAAAAGCTCCTAGATCTGATAAATGAATTCAATTAAGTTTCAAGATACAAAATCAATGTACACAAATTAGCACTGCTATACAGCAACAGTGATCAAGCTGAGAATCAAATCAAAAACTCAATCCCTACTACAACAGCTGCAAAATAAAATAAAATACTTAGCAATATACCTAGCCAAGGAGGTGAAAGATCTCTAAAAGGAAAACTACAAAACAGTGCTAAAAGAAATCATAGATGAAACAAACAAATGGAAACACATCCCATGCTCATGGATAGGTAGAATCAATATTGTGAAAAATGACCATACTGACAAAAGCAATCTACATCAATGCAATTCCCATCAAAATACCATAATCATTCACAGAACTAGAAAAAACAATCCTAAAATTTATATGGCACCAAAAAAGAGTGCACATAGCAAAAGCAAGACTAAGCAAAAAGAACAAATCTGGAGGCATCACATTACCTGATTTCAAACTATACTACAAAGTTATAGTTACCATAACAGCATGGTTCTGGTATAAAAATAGACATGTAGACCAATGGAATAGAATAGAGAACTCTGAAAGAAAGCCTAATGCTTGCAGTTCAATTGGATCTTCAACAAAGCAAGCAAAAACAAAGTGGCGAAATGACTTCCCATGCAAAAAATGGTGCTGGGATAATTGGCAAGCCACATGTAGAAGAATGAAACCAGATCCTCATCTCTCACCTTACACAAAAACCAACTCAACATGAATCAAATACTTAAATCTAAGACCTGAAACCATAAAAATTCTAGAAAATAACATCAGAAAAACAATTCTAGTCATAGGCAAAGAGTTCATAACCGAGAACCCAAAAGCAAATATAACAAAAACAAAAATAAATAGATGAGACATAATTAAACTAAAAGTCTTCTGCACAGCAAAAGAAATAGCAGGGTAAAAAGACAATCCACAGAATGGGAGAAAATATTTGCAACCTATGCATCTGACAAATGACTGATATCCAGAATCTATGAGGAACTCAAAAAAATCGACAAGAAAAAGACAAAGAATCCCATCAAAAAGTGGGCAAAGGATATGAATAGACAATTCTCAAAAGAAGATATACAAATGGCCAACAAACATGAAAATATGCTCAACATCACTAATGATCAGGGAAATAAAAATTAAGACCACAATGAGACTATCTTACACCTGCAAGAATGGCCGTAATTAAAAGTCAAAAAATAATAGATGTTGGCATGTGTGCACTGAAAAGGGAATTCTTTTATACTGCTAGTGTGAATGTAAGCTATTACAACCACTATGGAAAAAAGTATGGAAGTTCATTAAGGAATTAAAAGTAAAACTACCATTTGCTCCAGCAGTCCCACTGCTGGGTACCTACCCAGAGGAAGATAAGTCATTATATGAAAAAGACTTTTATACACACATTTATAGCAGCACAATTTCCAATTCCAAAAATATGGAACAGGCCTAAATGCCCATCAACCATCAAGCGGATAAAGAAAATGTGGTATATATACACCATGGAATACTATCAGTTATATAAAGGAATGAAATAATGGCATTCGCAGCAACCTGAATGGGATTGGAGACCATTATTCTAAGTGAAGTAACTCAGGAATGGAAAACCAAATATCGTATATTCTTACTTATAAGTGGGAGCTAGGTCGTGAGGACACAAAGACTAAGAATGATACAACAGACTTTGGGGACTCAAGGGGAAGAGTGGGAGGGGAATGAGGGACAAAAGACTACACATTGGGTACAGTGTACATTGCTCGGGTGATAGCTGCACCAAAATCTCAAAAGTCACCACTAAAGAACTTATTCATGTAACCATAAACCACCTATTCCCCAAAAACTAGTGAAATAAATATTTTAAAAATTAACATATAAGATACCTAGGAAAAGCACTCACTACACAAAATAAATAAATTTTTGAAACCAATCTGCTTTGTTCTCACAAGAAAATAAAAATAGCCTGAAATAAGTATCTGAAATATAAGTCAGACTAATATTGAGATGCCAGCTATTGAATTTAGGATTCCTTAAAAATATCTTACCAAAATTAACACCGAAGGAAACAGAAAGAGTAGGCAATCCTTTTATTAAAAAACCAGAAATATGTCAGGCACAGTGGCTCAAGCCTGTAATCCTAGCGCCTTGATAGGCTGAGGCAGGTGGATCACTTGAGCCCAAGAACTTGAAGCTACAGTGAGCCATGATCACACCACTACACTTCAGCCTGGGTGACAGAGCCAGTTCCTGATTCAAAAAAGAACTAGGAGTCTTCCCACAAAGGGAAGACAAACTATTGTACAGGCAAATTCCACCACAATATCAAGCATATCATTCTAATCTCATATAAATTTTTTCAAAGGATTGAAAAAGAGGAAATAATCCCCAACTCATTCTGAGTTCAGCACAATTTTAATACAAATACTAGACAAAGAGAGAAAACTACCCTTAGGCCTTGTCACTCATGGATTTAGATGCAGAAATTCTAAATTAAGAATTAGCAGCTATGTAATCCCAGCACTTTGGGAGGCCGAGATGGGTGGATCACGAGGTCAGGAGATCGAGACCATCCTGGCTAACACGGTGAAACCCCGTCTCTACTAAGAAATACAAAAAATTAGCCGGGCGAGGTGGCGGGCACCTGTAGTCCCAGCTACTCGGGAGGCTGAGGCCGGAGAATGGCGTGAACCCGGGAGGCGGAGCTTGCAGTGAGCTGAGATCCGGCCACTGCACTCCAGCCTGGGCGACAGAGCGAGACTCCGTCTCAAAAAAAAAAAAAAAAAAAAAAAAAAAAGAATTAGCAGCTAAATAAAAATGAGTAAAAAAGATAATACTGCAAGACTCAACTGAGTTGGTTCCCGGAATGCAAAAATGGCTTAATAGAAAATATTAAACATCATTTGCCAATCAACATATTAAAGGGAAAAACATATAATCATGTCAACAGAAGTAGAAAATGCGTTTGATAAAATTTAGTATTCATCCATGTAAAAAAAGAAAAAACATTTAGTAAACTAGAAATATCATTAAACTTCCTTAGGCTGATAATAGTATATTCAAAGTACTTAAGGCAAACCTCAATTTATTTTTATTTTTTATTATACTTTAAGTTCTGGGGTACATGCGCACAATGTGCAGGTTTGTTACATAGGTACACATGTTCCATGTTGGGCAAACCTCACTTTAAATGGGAAAGCCATAGACATACTCTCTTTAAAATCTGAACTAAGACTATTTGCATTAAGAATTGTCTAAAAGTCTTCATCACTTCATTAGGACAAGAAAAAAAAGACATTAAAGGCATAAAGGTTGGAAAGGAAAAGACAAAACATTTTATGATCTGCATATTTGTTTATACAAAATGTAAATAATCTATGGACAAATTATTTAAAATAATAAGGAAACCTAACAATGTGGCCTTATATCAACTCATTATGTAAAAATCTACTGCATTTCTACACATCAGCAATAAACAAGAAAATGTAACTTTTAAAGAACAATATCTTTACAACAAAAATTAAGGAACCTAGACGTGAGTGTAATAAAAGATGTACAAAACGTGTACACAGAAATTAATGAAACTATAAAGGCAATAAAGAAGATATAAATAAGCAGAAAGATTTCCTATGCTCAAGGATACAACTTACTGATATAAATATGCCATTTCTTCCCAAATCTATCTAGAGATGCACTGTAAATGCAAATCAAAATCCCAAAAGAAGTTTTTTGGCACTTGAGCAGATTCTAAAATGTGTATAGAAGATTAAATGACTAAAAATTGCCAAGACATGCTCAAAGAAAACCTAAAGGGCTTACCCTACCAGATATCAATACTTAACATTACAATGGCAGGGACAGACGACTTGATCAAGGAAACATAATAAAGATTCTAGAAAGAGGGTTATCTATAGATATACAGTTGATCCTTGAACAACATGGGTTTGAACTGCATGGGTCCACTTACACCGGGATCTTCTTCCACCTCTGCCACCCTGAGATAGCAAGACCAACCCTTATCTTCCTCAGCCTACACAACGTGAAGACATTGAGTATGAAGACCTTTAAATGATCCTCTTACACCTAATGGATAGAAAATATATTTCCTCTTCCTTATGACTTTCTTAATAACATTTTCTTTTCTCTAGCTTACTTTGTAAGAATATAGTGTATGATACATACACAAAATACGTGTTAATTGACTACATTATTGGTAAGGCTTTGGGTCAAAAGTAGGCTATTAGTAGTTAACTTTTTGGAAAGTCAAAAGCTATACACAGACTTTCGACTGCATGCAGGTTTGTTCAAAGGTGAATTGTACTTAGTAGTATGCTGAGGGTGGCATGGCAGATCATGGTGAAAGTGAGACTTTTCAGTATTGCAGCTGGGAAAGTGGTTATCCACATGGAATAAAATGAAATAGCATGCTACATTACTGTCTATTGAGATGAATTGTGTATTTACTTATTTATTTATTTATTTATTTATTTATTTATTTATTTATTTATTTTAGACAAGGTCTCACACTGTTGCCCAGATTGGAGTGCAGTGGTGTGATCTCAGCCCACTACAACCTCCGCCTCCTGGATTCAAGCGATTCTTATGCCTCAGTCTCCTGAGTAGCTGGGTCTACAGGTGTACATCACCACCCCTGGCTAATGTTTGTATTTTAGTAGAGACACAGCTTCACCATCTTGGCCAGGCTGGTCTCTTGGCCTCAAGTTATCCACCCACCTCTGGATTGTGTATTTACATATTACATGTTGAGTGCAAAACTTTAAAATTTTTAGGAGAAAATTAAAAGAAATATCTTTATAATCCTAGGGTATCGAAGGACCTCTTAAGCAAGGCGCAAAGAGCAGTAAACCACAACATTTTAAACGATAGTTTTGCCTACATTAAAATTTAAAATGACTACTTATGAGAGTATACCTTAAGAAAAGAGAAAATGCAAGCCACCAGCTTGGAGAAGACATTGGTAATCGTTAATACCTATAACTAAAAGAGGATTTCATTCTAGAATCTCTAAATTACTCCTATAAATCAATAAGAAAAAGACAAAGCTTATTAGAAAAATGGGCAAAGACAAAATAGACACTGCACAAAGATGAAATATATATGGCCAGTAAGTATATGGAGAGATGCTCAACCTAATCAATAACAGGGAAACACACATTACAAAGAGATACCATTTTATACACATTTGATTGAGAAGAAGGAGGTTAAGAGAAGGAGAAGCGTAAATAAGAAAAATTTGACAATTGGAGAAGATGTGGCATTTCTAATATATTGCTGATGGCAGTAACATGACCTATCTACTTTCAAAACAATTTGGCATTATCTTATTACTCGAATATTCACACACCTCCTGAGCCAGCAATTCTACTCCTACTTAGGCACCCAAGAGAAAATCTTGCACATATGCGCTAGAAGACTAAGAATGTTCAAGGTAACAGTGTTCATGTAGCAGAAAGCAGGAAATAGCTCAATTGCCCACCATCAACAACAACAAAAAAAGATCAGTCAGAGATCCTGAGTACTGATGGCATTTCTTCAGTAACTGAACATAGCCATGCCTGAAGGTGGGCCTCAATCTAGACTGCTCAGTGACATTATATATATGCTTCCTTTTTTTGTTTGCTTAAACTAAACTGACTTGGGTTGCTCTTACTTTCAAGTACATGAGTTTGTATTGCACCACGAAAATTCTAACCCAAATATGAAGAAATAGAATTGGACAGATTCAATGACTTAAAACAACAAAGAATTCCCATAAACACAAGAATGTGCTTTCAGAACAAATTTCAACACTGAGCTGCTTTGAAGAGAAAGAGGTTTGAATACAGCCACACCAGCAAATCCAAAGAAGCCAGAACGAAACTACCTGGATGGTGATGTCTCTGCCGTTGCCCTTCCAAATAAGGCCAACTGTGGGGAGTAGGTGATGACATATTTATTTGAGAGATCAGCTCTTCATATGACCTGGAAAATTCTTAGAAAAAAAAAAAATCACATGCTTAAGTTGGCAACTAACTAATGCATAGTATTATATATTAAAAGTCTATTTGTAACTGATTTTGTTTTTGGAAAAAAACCAAAATATTAATGTTAGATATTGTGGTTAGATTCTTAGGTCAGATACAAATTGCAAAATTAACTTTTGTTGCCACTGATACACTCTATATTTCGAATGAAAATTAACGGTAAAAATGCATTAATAGTATTTAATATATTACCATGTAATTGGGTTTATTTTTAAAGCAGTTAAAATGAGACGTGATGGCTAGTGAAGGAAAGCGGACTTTTGTGCAGATTCTGAGGAAGAAGCTTACATTTTGAGACATTTTATAAGTTGCTAGTACTGGTACAATTTCATTTGAGGGTTTCTTTTTCCAAAACCAGATAAAAATACCAGCATTATTCGTTTCTTATTGGTACAAATTAGGGCTACCATTTGGCTCTCAAATGTGAGAAGAAAAAGGAAGCAATTTTATAGGAAAGAAACCGAAAGGGAACAAGAAACACGAAGGAGCAAGTAAGTAAAAGAGGCAAGTGTTCCTGAAAGAAAGCAATGGTTACTTACTGAAATAGAGCTCAGAAACAAAAAGGAAAAGGATTAAACGGGTTTTCCTTCAAGGCTAGTAAAGACGTGGTAGGGAAGAAACTTCCGGGTTTAACTGGATCTTTGCACAAGGTAGGGCTACTAAAAGTAGATCATGTGCTTATTTTATGAAATATCTATCTTCTTCTAAGGGTGTAGAAGAAAATAAGAGGTAGGGAACTTTTTTTTTTTTTTTTTTTTTTTTGAGACAGAGTCTCCTCTGTTGCCCAGGCTGGAGTGCAGTGGCGCAATCTCGGCCGACTGCAACCTCCGCCACCTGGCTTCAAGCGATTTTCCTGCCTCAGCCTCCTGAGTAGCTGGGACTACAGGCACGTGCCATCACACCCGGCTAATTTTTTGTATTTTTAGTAGAGACAGGATTTCACCATGTTAGCCAGGATGGTCTGTGTCTCCTGACCCGGTCATCCGCCCGCCTCGGCTTCCCAAAGTGCTGGGATTACAGGCGTGAGCCACTGCATCCGGCCGAGGCAGGGAACTATTGATTGTATCCACCAGAGATTAATAGATTAGGTGCTGAAATTTGAGGACTATTGATCTTGCCCCAAATCCCAAAGAGAAAACCTCCCTGCCACCCAAGCCAAATGCATTTCTGTTGCGAATCCCCCGCTCTCAACTTGGTTCAGCCTCCACCATGAACTGGATCCATTCCTTCCTGGTCAACTGCATCACACGGTTATCTTTCACATGCCAGGAATCAGGCTCTTTAGCAAACACTGCACAGCAGAAGCGCTCCACTCTGAGTGCACAGACATATCCACAAAGACTTCCTTTATCATATACTTCAAGGAATTTGCATGAATAATTTATGTTCTTCCTCTCCATACAGAAGTGATGCACAGGCATCTTCTTAATGGACTTTTCAATTTCTCTTTCTAACTTATCGAGGTCACTCATCTCTGCTTTAAAGCCAATTATTTCTTTATCTTCATTTAAACCAATGAACAAATATCCTCCATCAGTATTTGCAAATGCAGAAACATACTGAGGGAGAATCTCTTTAATTCGTTGTAACAACTTTTCTGTCGAGAAGTTTTTAATTTCAACATGTGTGGATTCAGTAAAGGTCAATTTTTCTTCCCGATCAAGTTCTTTTCTGTCAAAAAAGCCCTGAGCCAAGGCCTTCATGTTACTTTCTTCTTGTATATCAACACGGGGCCTCCTTACCACCATTTCCGGTCTTAAGTACAATCTCCGTCTAGTCTTTTTCGTGTCTTTGAGGAACTGCAGTGCAGCAGCAGCATTCATTACTTTTGTAGACGTTATATCTCTTTTGTACAAATTGGAGCTCAAGGTGGTAATCCGCAGACCAGAGGTGTTCACGCTCCATGACTTCACAAAAATCAGAAAGTAATTACCATTCTGCATGAAGTCTAAGTACTCAGGAACAAATAACAGCATGTTACTAAAAGAATGTTCCAAATCTAGTCCTATTCCATCTTTTGTATAACTATAGTCTTCATTCTCAATTTCAGCCTTGATCACTCCCCCTCCAGAATTCAGCAGAGCACACACAGCTCGTGAGACACTTTCATTCTGCTTTTTTCTCAGTTTACTGTCCTTCATTTTCTTCCTGTTGTTCTCTCCAAGAGTGACTCTTCCCACATCTAGAACCAATTCAGCATAATTGGTTTCCAAATCAGTACTGACGTTCATTTTCCCAGCAGCTATGCAGTGTCCAAGCAGAAATTCTTTTCTGTAAAATAGACAGAGCCATTAGAACAGGACCTGAACTAGAAAGATAGCAAATTCTGTATTATGAGGCAAATGCAAAAAAAAATCCTGTGCAGTATATATTCCACTAGACTGGTAAGTATATAGGTATGAAGAACTGAAAACTGACAAATTTTGAGCTAAGACTACAATAATTTGTACTCCTACTGAATTTTCAAATTTGTTACTATAGTTTTATATAATGTATTCTAATTATGTAATCTCTTTATCTGCCCTTTTTCTCCTTTCTAGTCCCTAATATTGTACAACCTGTTTTCTCTCTCCTTTTCTTAAACAACACCTGGAGTGAGTTTATGTTTTTATCTTCTCAGTGAACCAGGCTTTAGTTATACATATTATTTCTACTTTTCTTTTTATTTTAACAATTTCAGTTTTTACCTTAATTATCTCCACTTATGGTGATAAATCTTTTGGAAGATTTCCAGTTAAGGTCTAATGACATCCAGCAATATGTCATGTTAATTATTTTTCCTTCTTGTAAGAATGAATTAGATTTACAAATTTTGGCCATTGATCTTAAGCAAAGTGGGCTAAGTCATTGTGCCTTTTTAAAATCTAATATTTGCATATTTTCAATAAGGAAAATTCTTATATACAAAACACCTGTGCTATGGTTTGAATGTTTGTGTTCCCCCAAAATTCGTATGTTGAAATTCTAACTCCCAAGATGATGAGGTTTTTGGGAGGTGATCAAGTTATGAGGGTGAAGCCCTCATGAATGAGATTAGTGCTCTCCTAAAAAGGACCCCAGAACACTAGCTCATCCCTTCCACTATGTGAGAACACAGCAAGAAAGTAGGCAGTCTGCGACGGGAAAAGGGCCCTCACCAGAACCCAACAGTGCTGGCATCTTAATCTTGAACTTCTCAATCTCCAGAACTGAGTCATAAATTTCTGTTACTTGTAAGCCACCCAGTTTGTGGTATTTTGTTATGGCAGCCTAAACAAATTAAGACAGTGTGCTTTAGTCTGTGTATCCCTAATCCATTAGCTCTGTTCCCTTAAAATCTATTGGGATCACTGCGTTGCGCTAAATGGAAAGTTTTAGGTTAAGAAGTATAACTTAAGTTCAACTCTTTTTAAGTGTAACTTACGTGTAACTTTTAGGTTAAGAAGTTTTTTTGTTTTTTGTTTGTTTGTTTGTTTTTGGTTTTTTTGAGAGGAGTCTGGCTGTGTTGCCCAGGCTGGAGTGCAGTGGCGCGATCTCGGCTCACTGCAAGCTCTGCCTTCCGTGTTCACTCCATTCTCCTGCCTCCGTCTCCCAAGTAGCTGGGACTACAGGCGCCTGCCACCATGCCCAGCTAATTTTTTGGTATTTTTAGTAGAGACAGGGTTTCACCGTGTTAGCCAGGATGGTCTTGATCTGACCTCATGATCCGCCCGCCTCAGCCTCCCAAAGTGCTGGGATTACAGGCGTGAGCCACTGTGCCCGGCCAAAGTGTAACTTTTTTATAACTTTTTTTAAGTGTAACTTAAGTGTAACTTTTAAGTTAAGTTAAGAAGTATAACTTAAGTTTAACTTTTTTAAAGTATAACTTAAGTGTAACTTTTAAGTTAAGAAGTTTAACTTAAGAAGTGTAGGTTTTCCAAGTGGCATAGAGACAATTGAGAATAAAGTCCATCATAGGTTGTAATTACTATACTAGAAAAGGAATGTAAAGGGGATCAGAATATTCCTGTCCACTGCTAGACCAATATCATGCAGATACTCAGCTAAGGTTGTGGATACCACCTGTGTCCATATAAATTCCTGATCACATGTAAACAACGTTAACATTGGAGCCCCAAACTATTTGGACAGTTGGGGTTGAATCCTTTAGTTCTTTGTCCATGTTTTCTCTTAGCTCTTTGAAGATATTTAAGACAGCGTTTGATTTTTATTTTATTAATTTATAAATAAAATCTTATATATTGATCATTTACAATGTGTTTTTTTGAAACATGTATATACTGTGGAATGGCTACATTGAGCTAACTACCGTATGCACTACTTCACAGACTTATCATTTTTCTGGTGAACATTGCTACTGTTTTAGCAACTTTCAAGAATACAGGCCCACCACGGTGGCTCATGCCTATAATCCAAGCACTTTGGGAGACTGAGGTGGGAGGATCGCTTGAAGCCAAGAGTTCAAGACCAGCCTGGATAACAAAACAAGACCACATCTCTACAGAAAAGTAAAATAAAATAAAGTAAGAATTGGCTGGGCACAGTGGTTTGTGCCTATGGTCCCAGCTACTTAAAAGGCTGAGGTGGGAGGATCACTTGAATCCAGGAGTTCAAGGCTGCAGTAAGCTATGATCATGGCACTGCACTCTAGCTTGGGCAACAGAGAAAGACCCTATCTCCAAATAAATAAATAAATAAATAAATAAATAAATAAATAATAAAGAATACAATATATTGTTAACTATAGTCATCATATTGTATAATAGAGCTCTTGAACTTATCCCTCCTAACTAACATTTTGTATCCTTTAACCAATATTTCCCTAAACCCCATCTTTCCCCAGTAACCACTATTCTACTCTATATTTCTATGAGTTTAACTTTGATAGATTCTACAAATAAGTGAAATCATGCAGTATTTGTCTTTCTCTGCTTGGCTTATTTCACTTAATATAATGTCCTCCAGATTCATCCATGTTATCAAAAATGACAGGATTTCCTTCTTTTTCTTAAGGCTAACTAGTATTTTATTATCTCTATGTACCACTTTTTTTTTTTTATCCATTCATCTGTTGGTGAACACTTAGGTTGCTTACATGTTTTGCCTATTGTGAATAATGCTGCAATAGACATGAGAGTACAGATATATCTTTGATAGATTGATTTCATTCCCTCTGGATATTTATCCAGGAGTGAGGTTGCTGAATCATATGGTGGTTATTTTCCTTCTTTTTCTTTCTTTCTTTTTTTTTCTTCAGAAACCTCCATACTATTTTCCATAATGGCTATGCTAGTTTAAATTCCTACCAATAGTGTGTAAGGGTTCTCTTTTCTCTACATCTTCACCATCTCTTTTTATCTCTTGTCTTTTTTGTAATAGCCATTTTAACATGTGTGAGGTGATTTCTCATTGTAGTTTTAATTTGCATTTTCCTGATGATTAGTAATGTTGAGCATTACTTCGTATATCTGTTGTCCATTAGAATGTCTTCTCTTGAGAAAAGTCTATTCAGATCCTTTGCTCATTTTTTAATCTGGTTTTTTTTTTCTTACTATTCAGTTGTTTGCATTTCTTATATATTTTGGATATTAACTTCTTATCAGATCTATGGTTTACAAATATTTTCTTTCATTCTGTAGCTTATTATTTTACTCTGTTGATTTTTTGCTTTGCTATGCAGAAGCTTTTTAGTGTGATGTAATCCCATTTGTCTACATTTGCTTTCATTGCCTGTGCGCCATTGGGATGACATCCAAAACATCACTGCCCAGGCCAATGTCTTGGATCTTTTTCATATATTTTCTTCTAGTAGTTTTATAGTTTCAACTCTTACATCTAAGTCTTTAATCGATTTTCAGTTGATTTTTGTATTTAGTGTGAGATGAGGGTCTAATTTCATTTTCTGCATGTGGATATCAAGAACATTGTTTTAAAATCTTTGTCTAATATGTGTGGTATCTGCCCTTCCTCAGAGAAGTGTTCTGCCAATTTACTTTCTTCTTTTGGATAGATCGTATTTTTCTGTTGTGTGTATGCTTTATGAATTTTTGTTGGAAACTGGGCATTTGAAAAAACAGCGATCTCTCACAGTCTTTGCAGACAAATGCTATGGCAAGGCAAACCTTCAATGATTGGCTAAGTATACTCTGATCTTAGAGATCAGCTTGAGGAAAAAGTTTAAGGTCTTCTCAGGTCTTTTCTGAGCATTTATCCTGCCTGGATTGAGTGGGGCTTTCTTGATTCCTCTACATACATGGCTGCTTTTGAATGTCTTAATTTCCCAAAGAATCTCACCCCACCTCCTCTTGTGAGCTTTAGATGGTTATTCTATGTCTCTAGCTATAATCTCTTGCCTAAGGCATCTGGGGGTCCATAGTCTCCTTGCAGCTTTCCTGAGCAGTGGCTGTCACTTCTCCTCACTTGAGATCTGAGTTAGGGGATACAGAAATGAATCCCTCAGGCAGTCCCCAGACAGGTTACAACATTGAAAATAAGTTTTACTATGCCCCATCAGTTCCAGGGAGGAAACTAGGAGCAGTGATGCTGCCTCCTCAAGACTAAGACCTTGCCGTGCAGGGCAAAAGGTTGGGCAAGGGTGAATAAAAACATCATGAAATTGCCTACAACTTTGAATGTTGCTTTTTCTTGCTTGGGCATTCATTTAGTTGCAACAGATCTTTGTTGTTAGTTCAGTCAGTTTTGGGTTGCTTTTGATGTTTCCATGGAGAAACAGAGTTGAAGCTTCCTAATCCACTATTTTTCTGGCATCATTCCTGTCACCATTTCTTTATATTAAATGCAATTCGATAATATTTTTAAGATTTTGCACCCACGATGTCCCTTTCTCCTATTCTTGTTGACAGGTAATGCAAATCAAGTAGCTTCATAAAATGAGTTGGGGATGCAAGCTGCGTTTCTATTATTTCACGTTTTACCCAGTATGAGCACCTTTTTGCAGTGAGAGAGTTGGTCACGGTCGGCCATACTGCCCAAAACTAAAATATACAATTTGAACCTTGCTTTTCCATGTATCAATATAGTATATACAATCAATTTTGCAAAATAATAATTAGCTATTATTTAAAAACCTTATTAACTGCATAATTTCATACATGGTATTAATGTACCATTATTTAACTACTACCCTACAACTGAACATTGAAGTTGCTTTCAATCATTCAATATAATTGTACTAGAATCTTGACTCTGTTATTTCAATGCTTGGGTATGCTAATCACATAGTCTAATTTTCATTGAGTCTAAGAGTGCCCTGGCAAAGCACTTCAATTATATATACAGATACGGTTCAGATATATATAAAGATGGTTAAATCGAGTATTGGAGGCCAGAAGAGGCAGACAGAAAAGAAGTCAGATTTCAGGATATAAGAAATAGAACCTTGAAGGGGAAAAATTATGTAAGAGAAGAAAGAGTCTGAATCTGTGGAAATAAAGGTTCATGGTGAAACATAAGGTTATACTTGAACTTGTGCCTTAGGTACATAATTAAGCTGAAATTAGGTAAGTATATAGAGTGTATATATACACACAGAGAGAGACAGAAGTTTGTAAAAGTTAAATTACTGTATTAAGTGACAAAAAGTTTAAAGATTTTGATATATATTATCAAATAGTTTCCCAAATAATTGTATCAGATTTTTCTCTAGCAAATTTATCTTAGTGGTGATTACAGCACTTTGCCCTGTACCTTTTGAGGGGAAGAGGATGTGGTATAAAAGCTATTAGAAAGCAGCATCTTTCCCTCAGTGTTTCCTGAAAACTCAGAGGGAACCAAGAGAGGGCTGCCTTCTAAGAGATATTGGACCTAGCATTCATTCAAATAGGCTCCCTGGGCCTGGGTCCGTAGAAGAAAGCATTTGAACATGACCCAGAGAGATTCCAAAAAAAGAGAATCTAAGGAAGGAGGACTTGACTCCTGGTAGTTGAACAACAGTGAAGCCAGGTAAGCACAATCATTGAAGTTTAAATTTAAAACTCAATAATAGTCTCAATATGGCATAATTACACAAGAAAGCAGAGGAAGATGTATATCTCTGCCATGCTGAGCTTTCTCCATAGTATTATAGCACAATTTGTGTTCTTTAGACCCAATTTCTTCACATTTCTTACACATAAGGCTGCCCCAAAGGCAAGTCCCTTCCCTGTTGATCAGACAGAAGAGATTCTCCATCTCTACCCATAAAGGCTGCAGGAGAATCAGTTCCGCTTCTAGCCAGGCACACAGTCCCAGTCCTACAATTTTCTGGTAATGCCTCACCAAGCAGCCTCTGCTCTGCTCCCCGATACTTTTTGCAGCCTCTGTAACTAGAGTCCTGTCCCCTTTCCTCCCAACCCACGTTTTTGCACTGTCTACATCAGGCCCAGCTCTGTGTGAACTTTTTTGGCTAACCCACCAGACACAGAAGGGGACAGAAATCACATCTCACCCTCAGATTGATTAAGGAGGGTGCCCATACCACTGGGAAACTTGGAACCCATGGGAGCTGCAGTTGAGCCACCTTATAGAGGACCCAGTGCTTGTGGACTAGCCTGGGATCCTGGCCACCCCAGTCCAACACCTGCAGCTGTGTAAAACTTTCCATAGTTCAAAATCACTGCCTTCAAGCATACATCTGGAACACACTCCTTAAAAATTTAGCTGGGGATTGAGCTTACCAAATCCCTAGGGCCTAAAACTTACTGGCCTCCCTTAAACTTTGGGTCTAGGTTTACAGGTTAGATGTTTCCACTGAAATCCTTTATACTTTTGACTATAGGGGAAATTCTATCAGATCTGCACTCACTATTTAGGCTATGTTGCTGACTCTCTTTAATGGGAAAGGAGACGGCATTCAGATCTCCTTAGAGTTATGTCAGAACAGCAGATTAGTAGGAACTGCACACAGGGTGGGACAGAAGTTGTAAGAGCTACCTCCTGGGAAACAAAAATCATGCAACACTCTTTGCCTTCCTAGGATGTCACTTTGCATTTAGTTCAGGACAGCACTGCTCTCATCCTTCCCACCTTCTAGATGATAAACCAGCAGAGTGTGAGGGTGCTTGGTTTTTCTTTTAGGATCTAGCAATGAAGTTCATCAGTTCCTGGTCACGTTTCATCTAAAGAACCTATTTCCCAACTCCCCGCATGTTCAGGACTCCAGGAGGATTGGCAACCCTGGGAGCTCTGGACACCCACCAAGCCCAGCCTGACCATAGAGCACTCTGCCCTCCCTGCCTCTCTAGCTCTGCTCGAACACTGCAGATCCCTGGCTCACTGGTCCCACAGCTCCTTCAGGTGCTCCCCAGCCCATGCAGGAGCAAAAGTTCCACCCAACCTATAGCTTCCAAGTCCACCATTCCTAAGTCCTCAACAGCCTGCAGTTTTGACAGAAGTTGCTACAGAGACAGGAAAGTTTTACCGATGGAGGTTGTGCTGGTCACTGAAACATTCTGTTTGCAGGAGAAAAACAAAAACTTGATCTGTTCTAGGATCTGTGTGTTTCCTTAAAGTCTTAGAATGAGCAACTCCATTTTGGTTTGGTTTGATCCGTTGGGGCCTAGCACATGAGCTCAGTCCAAAACACTGGCCTCTCATAATTTTGTTTTTAAAAATTCCCCCTTTTTGTTCAGGTTCTCACTTAGGTGAGCATGTAACCAAAATGTAAGGCCTTAGAGCTGCTCTCAGTTACCATCATTTTGGGTTTCCAGTCTCAGCATATCATTCATAGGTTACGGTGTCCTCATGATCGCATATTTATTTCACTTCTTACCATTCCAGTTGAAGAGAGACCATTTGACATTCTAGAGATGGCTGCATGCAAACATTGAAAACCTTTGAGAGAATACAGCGCACCAGGGAGCCTATTATTATGATGACTATTGGGAGGATAATACTGAGAGTCTGGAGGATGCTCCTTGCCCAGGGTCCCCATAAACCAAACCATCTAAAATTAAATAGATCAAATAATGAACTAAATAAAGAATCTACTAACTTAAGTAAACAATCTCTTCATTAATCCCCTACAACTGAATCTCTTAATCTTCATTTAATGTATTTCTCCATAGACTCCAAGTGCCAGCAGTTGCACAGATATTTCTCTGTTCGGTCAATTCTATCATAACTTTCTCAAAAGAATTTAAAGTCTGTTGTGTAACTATGGCCTTAACAGTAGATGTTCTGAGAACATCTAACCTATGGGTTTTACATTGTGAAGGGGTTAATTGTTCTCAGTGAACCATAAAAAACCTTCTTTACCTGGTGAAAGTACACTGTAGCATAATCATGGGAAAAGTTTTTATACAACAAGAAAACATGCATTGAAAATGGCATTGAATAAAATCCCTTTGTAAATGCTTAAATGGCCCATCGGGTAGCCAAATGTACCTGAAGCTTTGATTGTCTTCCCAGGAATATGAATTTGAAAAACCAAACATTGGTTATAAACTACTTTTGCAATTTATAAGTCAACAGTTTCCATGGTAGCTTGATTTTTAAAGGTCAAACTTCCTCAGACTTCAAAGAGCACTGGGGCCAAACAGCGCCAACCAGAGCCCCTGCTTAAGAACAGCAGCACAAGAGCCTGCACACATGCAAACCCCTCCCACTTTCCTATTCAACTGCAAACTCCAGATTCCAAACAATATTGGGGCCAAACAGTATTACAACTGCAAGAGAAAATTCTAAGGAGGGCTTAGTACTAGGCCTAAGAACCTCTACCAAAGGAATCCCCCTTGGAGAGGCTGAGGTCCAGAGGATCCCCCAGAGCATCCCCCTTTAGGGTCCAATCTTAGAGCATCAGACGTCTCTGACCTTAGGTGAGCACCAGTGCCACTTTACATGCTTTCCCTCCAGAGGCAATGGCCTACTGTGAGATTTCCTTTTGTCTCTGGATGAAGGCCTTGACTTCTAGCATCCTTATAATTTGATAAGCCCAGGCTTTCCCATGGTTCCCATTCCACTAGAGTGATAGCCATGAACTTTAATGAGAGGAAATGGAGGCTAGGTGGGCTTCTTTTGTCCTTAGCCAGTAGAGTAGGGGAAGGGAAAAATTTAACACAAGGAAAAAAGGTTTAAGTCACCTGAAACACGTGTGAGTTCGCCCTGGAGAAGCTGTGTCACACATAGGGATCAGGGACCACAACCAGAAAAGACGGAAAAGATACATGCACACATATGTTTATTGCAGCACTATTCACAATTGCAAAGACTTGGAATCAACCCAAATGTCCATCAATGACAGACTGGATTAAGAAAATGTGGCACATATACACCATGAAATACTATGCAGCCATAAAACAGGATGAGTTCGAGTCCTTTGCAGGGACATGGGTGCAGCTGGAAACCATCATTCTCAGCAAACTATCGCAAGAACAGAAAATCAAACACCACATGTTCTCACTCATAGGTGGGAATTGAACAATGAGATCACTTGGACACAGGAAGGGGAACATCACACACCGGGGCCTATAGTGGGGAGGCGGGGTGGAGAGGGATGGCATTAGGAGATATACCCAATATAAATGCAGCACACCAACATGGCACATGTATACATATGTAACAAACCTGCATGTGGTGCACATGTACCCCAAAAATTAAAATAAAAATAAAAAAAAAAAAAAAAAAAAAAAAGTCCTTCCCGCTTCCGGGCAGGGCAACCATCCCCATTCACGCCTTGGCCTTCAAGGCAGCACTGGAGAGTAGCCCCTGGCCAGAAACCTGCAGTCACCTGCGTGTCTAGGCGCTGCCCACCAAGGATCCCAAGTTGGAAAGGAAAAGAAAAAGAGAGAGATTCCCCTGTATGGAGCAGAAAGGAAAAGGTAAAGAACAAAAATAAATCCCAGACTTCGGGCTTACCTCCTGGCTGGCTTGCCAAAATATGTTACCAGTGAAGAGCGTCCAGGTTCTTGGCGTGTTGAACAAAGAATTGGACAAACACAAACAAAGCAAGGAAAGAATGAAGCAACAAAAGCAGAGATTTATTGAAAACGAAAGTGCATTCCACAGGGTGGGAGCAGGCCGGAGGATAGGGGCTCTCAAGAGCCGGGTTTCAGAATTTCCCGGAGTTTAAATACCCTCTAAAGGTTTCCCACTGGTTACTTGGTGTGCACACAATGTAAATGAAGTAGGAGCCCGAGATCAGTCTGAATGGTTGCAGAAAGCGATCAATCGCAAGTTGAAGTGAAGTTACAAAGTTATGCCCTGTGCAAACATCTGATTGGCTGCAGAAAGCGAAGTTACAAAGTTACACTCCTATGCAAATGAAGACTTGGCCCTGGAGACTAGCCTGATTGGTTGTGGGAGGGGACCAATCAGAGGTATTTTCAGTTTTTCATCTGTCACTTAGGAAGGGAGGGGTCGCAAAGGAAGTAGCCTCTGGTCCTTTTGTTACTTGAGTGTGGAAAGTTGGGGTTTTCCTCCAGACCCTTATTCTCCTGCCCTAGAAGGGAGAGAAAGCAGCCCGGGATAGGGCTGGGGGGTCTTCCCTGGAGTGGTGGGGTTGTGTTACCGGTGCCCCACCTCCTCCAGAGCCAGCAGACGCCCCAGAAATGAAAAACTAAGGCTGGAAGGTTTAGCGATGGAGCAGGATCAACTTACCAGCTCGCGCTGCTCCCTAGAAGCTGGATTCTTTGCAGGTGCAAGCACACCCCAGATGCCAGCGTGGGCCCTTGAGCAACGGGAAGTTAAAAACCTACGAGAACAGCTCTGAGTGATCTCTAGGGCGCTCTCGTTTCATTTTCTTCGATGAGTATTTTCTAAGACAAAAAGGAAAAAAGGTAATTTAAAGAAAACAAAGAACAAAGGAACTTGTCAAGGCGCAGGCTACAGTCCGTCGGCTCACTCTCCACAGAGTGTAAAGAATGTGAATCCTGGCCGGGCGCGGTGGCTCAAGCCTGTAATCCCAGCACTTTGGGAGGCCGAGACGGGCGGATCACGAGGTCAGGAGTTCGTAGACCATCCTGACTAACACGGTGAAACCCCGTCTCTACTAAAAAAAAAAAATACGAAAAACTAGCCGGGCGAGGTGGCAGGCGCCTGTAGTCCCGGCTACTTGGGAGGCTGAGGCAGGAGAATGGCGTAAAAACCCGGGAGGCGGAGCTTGCAGTGAGCTGAGATCCGGCCACTGCACTCCAGCCTGGGTGACACAGCGAGACTCCGTCTCAAAAAAAAAAAAAAAGAATGTGAATCCTTTTCTGTTTTCCAGCCCTCCTCGTCCCGCCCTCCGGCTGCCCATTTCCCAGAGTGGCCTGCATTTCTATTGGGCAGTTGGCGCTCCGGAAGTGTCCACATTCTTTATTATCGACTCTCCACCTTTGCGCAATTGTCACTATTTTGGTTCATCAAAATTGAAGAAATACCAGGCTTTCTTACCATGCCCTTAAAGGGGTGACTCAACCTTTCCAGCTTTCCTCGCATTCCCAGAGCAGCCCTGACGCCCTCTTGCTTTTTAAAAAGCACGGTGGCCACCGGGAACCAAGTCAGACCAGCTGTGGATGAACAGAAGAAGACAAAGGTGCGAGGAGCGGATTGCTCCAGGAGAGACAGATTCAAATACCTAACCCTGGCAGTGTAGGGAGCATCTTGAGGTCATTTGGGAGATTCCTTTAGTTGGGATGCTCCAAAGGTTGGTCTCGCTGGATACAGACCTCCTGCCACTTTGCTTTCCTTTAGTCCCCTTATTATGGTAATTATGGTAATACATGTTTTTCCTGCTCACTTGTCTAAGAATTGGTGTCTCAATACATAGCTTTTGAAATGTACACAGGCCAAAATGACTCATCACAGGGGAATTTGCAAGGCTGAGTTGCTCCTTGTCCGCAGGCTCCACCTACCCCACTCTGGACTGCATTAACTCCCTACTGCCTATTCTAAAATCTTAAGGTACCTAGGAAGAGTACCTATTCACATTAAATAACGTAAACATTGAAAGCACATAGCTGTGCTTTTCTTCATCTCATCTGATCCAGACACCAGCTCTACGGATACAGTCTTACCGAAGAGAAAAAACTATTCTTCAGTCATTGGCTTAGAAAATGCTAGTGTAGGCTGGGGGCAGTGGCTCATGGCTATAATTCCAGGACTTTGGGAGGCCGAGGTGGGTGGATCACCTGAAGTCAAGAGTTCGAGACCAGCCCGGCCAACATGGTGAAACCCCGTTTCTACTAAAAATACAAGAAAAGTAGCCGGGCGTGGTGGTGGACCCCTGTAATGCCAGCTACACGGGAGGCTGAGGCAGGATAATCACTTGAACCCGAGAGGCGAAGGTTGCAGTGAGCCAAGATCACACCACCACACTCCAGCCTGGGCAACAAGAGCAAAATTCTGTCTGGGGGGAAAAAAAGAAAAAAGAAAAAAAGAAAGAAAGAAAAAAGAAAAAGCTAGAGCAGGCCAGGTGCGGTGGCTCACGTCTATAATCCCAGCACTTTGGGAGGCCGAAGTGGGTGGATTGCCCGAGCTCAGGAGTTTGAGACTAGCCTGGAAAATATGGTGAGAGGGCATAGTGGTGCGCGTCCGGTAGTCCCAACTACTGTGGTGGATTGAGGAGCGGGTGGGAGCGCTGAGGCATGAGAATCACTTGGACCCCAGGAGGCAGAGGTTGCAATAAGCCAAGATCACAAGGCTGTACTCCATCCCAGAGCAAGGGATTCTATCTCAAAAAAAAAAGAGATAGAGAGAGAGAGAGAAAATAAAAAAGAAAATGCTAGTGCAGGGATTTTCCCAGAATACCAGGATGGCTTCCAAGGCAGAAACAAAAAAGATTAAGAAGTTGTTCCCATGAGAATGTGTGTGGCAGGCATGACATATCAGATCAACTTGGAATGGAAAATGCATATCCCAAAAGACCCCTCAGAAGTGAGAAGAGTAAAACCATTCACAGAACTTTTAAATTATGTTTTTATTAACTATTGAGTAGAAACAAGATAATATTTATAGAATACATATAAGGTATAAAGAACAAAAGCATGAACATCTGTCAACCCCTTACGTGGCTAAAGAATATCAACAATAAGCCTCTCCTCAGAGGTAAAACACCATATCAAAGTTTACATTGAACATTGTGTTGCTATTCTTTATAGTTATTTTTTGGCGGGGTGGAGGAGTTGGGTTTTTTTAACCCACTGCAGCCTTAGCCCCCTGGGTTCCAGTGATCCTCTCACCTCAGCCTCCCAATTGCTGGGACTACAGGCACACACCACCAAACCCAGCTAATTTTTAAATTTTATTTTATTTTGTAGAGCCAGGATCTTGCTATGTTGCCAAGGTTTGTCTCTAACCCCTGGGCTCAGGTGATTCTCCTGCTTGGCCTCTGGAAGTGCTGAGATTACAGGTGTGAGCCACCATGCTGGCCTGCTGTTTGTTTATGCCGTAAATTCCCTTTGTTGATTTCCAAAAGTGTTTTATACTTCTAATTTGCTAAGAGTCTTTATCATGAATGGATGCTGAACTTTATCAAAAGCTTTTTCATCTATTCAGATGATCATGTGATTTTTCTCTTTTGAACTCTTAATCTGTGGTGAATAACACCGATTAATTTTTTTTTTCTTTGAGACAGGGTGTCAATCTGGCACCCAGGCTGGAGTGCGGTGATGCAGTCATAGCTCTCTTCAGACTCAAACTCCTGGCCTGAAGGATCTTTCCTCCTTCAGCCTCCAGAAAGTCTGGGATTACAGGAGTGAGCCACCTCTCTGGGCCTGATGATTGATTTTTTAATGCCAAAATCAACGTTGAATTCCTGACTTAAACCACCTTGGTCATGATGTATTATCACTTTTACATATTGTTGGATTTCCTTTACTAAAACTTTGTTTAGAATTTTTCATGTAGATATTTGAGTGACAATGACCTGCAATTTTCCTTTCTTACTTTACCTACCAGACTTGTTATCAAGATTATGCCAGCCTCATGAAATTAGTTAGGAACTGTTTCCTCTTTCTAGGAAAGCATTTGAGTGAGACTGAAATTCTCTCCTCCTTAAACTTGCTAGTTAGAACTCGCTGTGACAATGGTTACAGAATTTCTGCTTTGATCCATGAGTTAAACACTTTTTTAATTCCAAAAGATATGAACATTTTTCTAGTTACTGTTTTATTACTAGTTTCTAATGTATTTGCATGTGGGGGTCAAAGAATGTGACCGGTATCAGTTCTTTGAACTCTTTGAATAATTACTCTTTAATTAGAAAAAAATCTCAAATTTTATGCATTCAAAAGCAAAAACACCCCACACACATACACACACACACATACACACACACACACATACACACACACACATGCACACACACACAAGTTATTAATTACAAAAAGCAAATTGTAACTGCACAGTAGGGAAACCTGGCAGATGCCACTTTATCCAAATGATCAGAGTTAACATCATCAGGAATGGAACTAATCACTATCGAATACCTTCTAATACCATGGACTGAGAACCATAACAGCCCTTCTATGGTATTCGTACCAAAAATGCATAACCTGAATCTAATCATGAGAACACATGGAATGACCCAAAATCAGATACTCTGCAAAATAATAGGCCAATCCTCTTCAATAGTGTCAAGGATATGACAAAGACTGATTAACATCTCCAGATTAAATGAGACTTAAAAGAAATAAAAGCTCAATACAACGCATCATCTTAGATCAAATCCCGGACCAGAATTTTTTCTCTTGTGCCATAAAGACACTTGTGGCACAACTGATATAATTCAATAAGGTCTATAGATTAGATAATAGTATTAATTTACTGATTTTGATGATGGTACTATAAATATCCTTCTAGGAAATACCCACTGAAGTATTTTGAGGTCAATGGGAGCCCTGTCCGCTACTTACTTTCAAATATCTCAGGAAGAAAAATGGTAGAAGGAGGCACAGGGACAAGGCGAGAGAAGGCCGCGTCAAGATCATCTGTGGTCAAAGGCCTCTGGGCACACTGGCATCTAATAACTAATTTTAAATTTTTGATTGTTTTATCATTATTTTGTTAGAGATGGGGTCTTACTCTAATGCCCAGGCTAGGATGCAGTGACATGATTATCACTCACTACAACCTTGAACTCCAGGAATCAAGCGATCCTCTCGCCTCAGCCTCTGGAATAGCTAGGACTGCAGGAGCACACCACCACACCCAGATAATTTTTTGTTGTTGTCTTCCGGAGTAGGGGGGGGAGGGCAGTCACGCTATGCTGCCCAGGCTGGCCTCATATGATCCTCCCACCTCAGTCTCCTACTAATTTATAACTTAAATATTTGTCTTTCACTATTCTCAAGGCTTTACTAAGCTTTGTTGAAAATAGGCCCAGGTGTTGACTGTTAATTTGTGAAACAAAAGATGTGACCTCTTTCCACGCTTGAGATTCAGAGGAGCAGAAGTAGTTTAGTAAAGTCATTAAGTCAAGCCAACTAGAAACTAGCAGAGGTCTTGGTATAGCACTCCATAGCAAGAAGTGGCCGGAGACTACAAGGACAGATCTGTGAAACATGGAAGCATTCCTGGAATTCTCAGAAATCTTAATGGAAATAATCTAGGTTTGTTGGTTTGTTTGTTTGTTTGTTTGTTTTAAAAAGGAGGGAGCTAAGTGAGGGTATACAGGAACTTTCTGTACTATGCTTGCAACTTTTCTGTTCTTCTAAAATAAAACGCTAATTTAAATTTTAAAAGCATTTTGTTTCATTTTACAATGGCTGGGTAGATTTTCAGATCTTTAATGAAGCAGGTCCTATATGATTAGAGCCAGATTACAGAGATAGGCAGGCACCCATCAAAACCCAATTAAGCCTGACACAGTGGCTCATGCCTATAATCCCAGCAATGGGAGGCTGAGGCAAGAGGATCACTTGAACCCAGGAGTTCAGGGCTATAGTGAACTATGATCACACCACTACCCTCCAGCCTGGGCAACATAGTGAGACCTTTTCTCTTTAAAAAAAATTTAAAGTTAATCTTGCTTAACCTTTTACTGGTTCAGTTTTGGCTGTGTCATGGAGTTGCTGGCCTCAGTCTTCTCCTTTTCCTCCATTTAATCATTTATTTTACAGAACCTGTTTTTTCAGTTTAATGAGACACAAACTCTCAATTTTTTATTTAAAACAGAAATGCAATAAACATATAAGCTAAACATTTCCTCATTAATATGAAAAAAGAAAGCATCAGTAATCCTCTTTGGTCTAAACAAAAATTCAAAAGTGTTTATACATTTTAAAATATGATACTGTTTCAAATATTACTAGGCCAATAAATCATATAGACTCAACCAGTCAGAATTAGACTTTTAAAGAATTACTCTCAAAGGCTGAAATAACTCCAAAGACCAGGGAGTTTACTAAGAACATTTACAAAGATAGAGTTTTGGTGCTGGGCTGTATCTCATTTAATGCAGCCAGAAGAAAGAAATATTTTTCTCCTTATTTTGCTGATCTGTCAGTTTTTGCTCAAGTTAGAAGAGCCTACAATTTCAAGGCTAGATAACCAGAATTCCATGAGTTAACACAAATAAGAGGAAGACCGGCAGAAGAGTTCAACACTTATAATATGGAGGGAAATCAGTCAAATAGGATTACTCATAAATGGAATACTGGGCATGTAGTTTCTTAATTTTCATTAGTTATGCAAATATTTTATTGTTAGTATTTAGATTAGTGTTTAGAATGTTTTGTAGAGACTGAAAAGCAAATAAGTAATTGCATTAGCATTGTTAAGTATCAGTGTTTTTAGTTTGATGAATGATCACACAGCTGTGTTCTCAGGCTGCAATAACAAAACACTACAGACTGGGCGGCTGAACCAACAGAAATTTATTTCTCACAGTCTGGAGGCTGGAAGTCCAAGACAGAGGTGCCAGCAGGGGGTGGTTCATTATGAGGCTTCCCCTCCTAGCTTGTAGGTGGCTGCCATCTCTCTGTGTGCTCCCATGCCCTCTTGTCTGTGTGCGCAGGGAGGAAGGGAACAAGTTCTCTGGGGTCTCTCCCTATAAGGACACCAATCTTGGCAGATCAGATTCTCCACTGTGACTATGTATAACCTTAATTACTTCCTTAGCAGCCCCAGCTACACACTGAAGGTTGGGGCTTCAACATGGGAATTTAGGGGTGACAGTGGGACACATTCAGTCCATAACAGTGGCCCACCAAACTATGAAAGCAGATAGAAAAAAAAAAATCACAGTTCAAGAATGACATAAAACTTAGGTAGGTATGCTATAGATTAATGCATAGAGCTAAGCTGAGATGTTACAATTTAACAACATAAACTCACTGCTTTTTTTCTTCTTCTTCTTTTTGAGACAGAGTCTCACTCTGTTGCCCCGGCTGGAGTGCAGTGTCATGATCTCAGCTCATTGCAACCTCTGCCTCCAAGATTCAAGTGATTCTCATGCTTCAGCCTCCCGAGTAGCTGGGATACAGGTATGCACCACCATGCCCAGATACTTTTTGTATTTTTAGTAGAGACGGGGTTTCTCCATGTTGGCCAGGCTGGTCTTGAATTCCTAACCTCTGGTGATCCACCTGCCTCAGCCACCCAAAGTGTTGGGATTACAGGTGTGAGCCACCGTGCCCGGCTAACATTCATTGATTTTTAAAGACAAGCTTTCCCAAGTTCGTTCACCTTAGGGCTGATATACACCTTCAGAACCAGATTTTGGTCTCTAATATTAACTTCTACTAAAAGCCAGGATTTTCTCTTGGCCTATAATTTCTCTGTAAAGGTACCATTAATGTTCACTATTACAATTAAGCCTTGGTCTGGGCCATTCTGAGAACAAGCTCTGGAGATCACAATTTTAAGGATTAAGTAATCATAACGATATTCTTTGTTCTGACAAAATTATTAATCTGACAGTGACTGAATTATCTTGGGACTCCCCCAAGCCCTAAATGAATACAGCAAAGATAAATGTCAAGAATTCAGGAAACAATTGCTTCTGCTAGGCCTGTAAGCTACTAACAGACCATGCTTCTGCAGAAAACGATTCTGGACAAATTTTTAAAAGCAACAAACTACATGAAGTCACATAAAAAAAGAACTCCAGCCTTGGAGGAAAGGTCACAGGCTGAGTTTCTTATTTTTATGGCTTTTACCCAGAGTGCAAGACACAGATCTGCATTGTGCAGGGCAGCTAAAGTTCCTTTAGAAAACCACCATCTTTCTGGCTGGAAGAGTCAGGGGTCAGAATGGGGGCAACCACCGCTGGTGAAAAGAGCTGGGGGAGGAATCCCTGAAAGGACAGCCAGAAATGGGGGAGCTCCAAACTCTTTGTGTCAGCTCTGTCCAAATCTCTAACCGACTTGTGAACTAAAAAGAAAGGTTTCTACCATCAGCAGACTGTCACCCATAGACATTTACATAGCATTTTGGTTTGGAGTTCTTCCTAATGGTCACTTCACAGAAAAATATATAGGTGTTGTTTTGCCCTGGAAGCCAGACAGATCAGAATATTGGGTAAGATAGCTGGATCAGTTGTCCTTGGATGGATCCCAAACACTATGTTCCTTTCCAGGCCGGAGAATCGCCGGACACTGTCCAAAACAATGCGATCACCCGACATATCAGACGCATCACTGAGACCCACAACCCTTTTCTTCCTCAGTGCTTTCGAGAGCTCACGCCAATAGTGCTCCACTTCTCTCCTGGTGCTGACAAGCACAGCAACATCCTTTGGAGAATAGCCCCTTTCAAAGAAGAGCCTGCAGGTGTCTGCCACAAAGGTCACTATTTGCTCCATAGTCCAGTTTTTAATAATCTTTTTGTTGCCTGAAACACCTGGAGCCCATTTAGCTTCACTGAGAATTGCCAGATACCCATGGGGGATATTAACTGGAGTATTTTCTATGATTAGTTGCATTTCTTGTTGTATGTACTCGGCTATTTCATCTGCATTGCGGACTACTCTGGTGAGCTCTTCCCTTGGATACTGTGCTGAGAGAAGGGGAAGGCCACTATGACCTAAGTGGCTGGTCTGAAAGTAGTCCAGAAAGATCCAGAGAACTCCTGGACAATCCTTTTCTCTCTGAGTGATGGTTTTTGCCTTCTCATACCAGTCCCCATCTTCAGTACGGAAATTCTGAGCTTCGTCAATGATGATGTGTTGAATGTGATCAAAGTATTCTCTCATGAAAGTTTTCCGGGTCTCTGCTTGGCAGATTTTTTAATCACTGTAAAAATTAAAAGAACACACTCAGGTTTTCTCTAAAAAACAAGGGGAGAAAATGATTGTATCATGTTCCTCTGAGCACAGTATGTTATCACAGATCATTTAACCACTCAATTATCAAAGAAGAAGGTGACTTAGCAGAGAATATTAAATCCAGATTAAACAATACTTAAAGACGGAAGATCCAGCTGCTTACCTGATAAAGTTCCTCAGAGGCTGGTTTTCGCAAACATAGAGAATTCTCTCTGCCTCACAGTGAAACACATTCCTGATCTTCTCCACGATCTTCATGGCCATGATGGTCTTCCCTGAGCCAGGTAAGCCGTGGACAAACAATTCTCTGTTCTTGCGGAGGTTTTTAGAGAATATCTCATACTGCTGGGCTGTGAGCAGATTTAAAACCTCACAGCCGAGCTGGTCACTCAAGAGAGACCTGAAGCCGAGCAAGACAATCACGAGGGACTGCAGCAGGGCTTCCATGTGCTGGGTGCCTGCAAGGCTATAGGACGCGGGGTAATCCATCGGAGACACTGCAGCCTCCAAGGCCTCTGTGCTGCTCTCAGGACTCAGGCAGAGGACCTTGGCCCTGACACACACCTTCCCGGTGTAGCCCCCGACGTTCACCAGGTTCTGCTTCAAAGTAAAGGCGGTGCGAGTGCAGTAGTCCTGGCCCTCTGCATCCTGCTCCCTGAGAACAGTGTAGAGAATGGGGGTGCTGTTCTGTGCTATCAGCAGAGCATCACAGATGACTCCTGGCTTCTCCTGCAAGTTCAGGTCCACAGCCCAGCTTCTAGAGAGGATCACAATTCCCTGGGAGAAAGGTTGCACTTGCTTGTTTATTAACTCCTCTAGTCCTTCATGCTGTGAGGACAGTTCCTTCCAGAGGGACTCTGGAGTATATCGCAAATGTCCTGGTGGGACTAGACATGAAGAAAATAGAAAGATGTTTTCACTGTGTTTGTGTGATTTTGTATGAATCACATGTTATGTTTAAAAGGGAGAGGAAAGCCCCCCAAAGAATCGTACACTTTAACAGAAATTCCTTCTGGTGCATCTCTTTTTTTTTTTTTTTTTTTTTTTTTTGATGTTGTCTTGCTCTGTCACCCAGGAAGGAGTACAGTGGCGCGATCTCGGCTCACTGCAAGCTCCGCCTCCTGGGTTCACGCCATTCTCCTGCCTCAGCCTCCTGAGTAGCTAGGACTACAGGCGCCCGCCACCACGCCCAGCTGTTATTTGTATTTTCAGTAGAGACAGGGTTTCGCCATGTTGGCCAGGATGATCTCGATCTCCTGACCTCATGATCCGCCCACCTCCGCCTCCCGAAGTGCTGGGATTACAGGTGTGAGCCACCGCGCCCGGCCTGGTGCATCTCTCTTTAACCCACACCCTACAAATCTGGTAAAACGAATGATGTCACCCTTCTATGTATCTCATGGACAGTGGAGCATGTCAACTGAAATGCAATTTACTGAGCCTGAGAAAGTGAAAGCCGTATATTCAATTACTCTTGCATCTTGGATTCTTATGTGGAATGTTTAAAAACCTTTCTGATAAGCTAATGACTATAAAGATCTCAGGTAAGTAAAGAAACTATTTGGTGGTAAATAGACCTAAGGCAGGTCTAATATATGAATTACCTTGCCCTTGATAAATGTTTGGACATACATAGGATATTTGTGTATCATATTCTTCTGTCAAATCTTATCCTTAATATATTCAATATGTGAAGTTAAGCCATTTCCCTCCTTGAGAAATTTAAGTTTCATTTTGTAAGTAGGAACTCTGAGAAAAAAAACCTTGCTAAAACAATGTTTGGGCAGCAGGGAGAGGGGTTACCTAACATTGTCTATGGACTTGAATTATTATTTGGTGCTACCTCTGAAGCATTAGTGAGCTGTTTCCTCTAGCCTCTTCCAAAGGAAAATTATTTGTGGTTTTTCTGTATTCTTATATTCTACCAGGTGAACATTTTTATTCCTTTTACAGACATAATTCCTCCATCCTAGAAAAGTAGACCAGAAGTGGCTGATTATTCCATTGTGCCCCTGTAGTTGTACTAGATCACTGGTTTCCAAACCCAGCAGGGCATCAGAATAATTTGGGAAGCTTGCACAAATGCACATGGCCAGGCCTTATCTCTGGAAATTAAGCATTTATAAGTTCTTGGTGTGGGCCTGGACATCTGCATGTTTAACTACCTCCTATGGCATTTCTAATAATCAGCCAGATGTGGTAACCAATGGGCCTGATGATTTCTAAAGGTACCTGAAACTCATCCCCAAGAGGCTTGTGACATTGTCACTGTATACACCTGGATCTGCAGGACACAATCTTTCATGGATTTGTTTTCCACGAAATGTATTAAATGACTTCCCTCTGTCCTGATGTAAAAACTGGCAGTTAGTACCTGGAAATAAATGTCGTTGTAGATCTGCTTTGTGTTCCAGACCTTTCTTAGAATACACGGGTCTGCAAAGTGAAGGACTGTCAGATAGACTCAACTGAGACTCAAAGGCCTCAGGAAAGTCTGGAGGAAACTCTGAAAGAAAGAACATTTTAATTTACACTACTTGATTTCATGTCTCACTACTGCAATAGTCTGTTCAAGGCTGTGTCTAAATTGCATCTAACATGGTACAAGTCAGGCCACAAAGTCAGATGCTTTACTCTTTCTTTTTTTTTTTTTTTTTTCTCGCTCTGTCGCCCAGGCTGGAGTGCAGTGGCCGGATCTCAGCTCACTGCAAGCTCCGCCTCCCGGGTTCATGCCATTCTCCTGCCTCAGCCTCCGGAGCAGCTGGGACTACAGGCCCCCGCTACCTCGCCCGGCTAGTTTTTTGTATTTTTTAGTAGAGACGGGGTTTCACCGTGTTAGCCAGAATGGTCTCGATCTCCTGACCTCATGATCCACCCGTCTCGGCCTCCCAAAGTGCTGGGATTACAGGCTTGAGCCACCGTGCCTGGCGCTTTACTCTTTCTTGACTCTATGTCCAGGTTCCCAAAGACTCATCATTAAAAGCCCTTTTTTGAACTTTGAGTGATGTTTCCCCATGCAATATAATGCTCCCTCTTCCATGTTTGAATAGTTCTTTGCTTGAATTGCAGTGAAAAAAAAAAACACTCTCTTTAAGTTCTAATCATCAGGTTTTTATATCCCTGTGCACGCACCTCCACTAATCCCACTTAAACAAACCTCAACCAACACTAGCCCTTGTCTCCCAGAGTTGACTTTATGCTAAATTGAGGTATGAGCTAATCATTATTATGAGGCTCCAGCAAATTCCAATTCAATGATTTTATTATAGGAACCAATTTCCAGGGTTTTCCTTTACTTCTTCCTTTGTGGGAAATCACCATTCACAAAATATCTCATTTTGGTTTTTTCTCACGCAATAAAACTTACCATCTATGAAAAGCATGGAGATTTAGAGAAAGTAAATTTCAGTGGGTGTGAGAAGGTCAAGCTTAGAGAATAAAGAAGGAAGTGATATTGGGGAAGAGGTAGAAAGGTTAGGGAGGGAGAATCTGCTTCCCTCTTACCTGGATCTGTGTCCATCATTTTCTCTACCCATTCCTCAGTTGTCAGGGGACAGACATACTTCTCCTTCACCATCCATGACCTGGGAGCTTTCGAGAACACCACACAACAGAATGCCTTCACTTTAATCACACAGAGATAACCATACAACTCTTTCCCGCGAAACACGTCTATGATTTTGGTGTTGCACTCTACCGGAGGTTTGGAAGAGCAAAAATGGACAACGGGCAACTTAGAAATTGCTCTTGCAATTACATTTTTCAAAGAGTTAGGGTCAACGTTGTTTTTGGCACATCCCAGGACTTTCCTACTCTTATCTTCCACTCCAATGAAAAGATAACCTCCCTCAGTGTTTGCAAATGCAGGGATGTACTCTAGAATTGTATCTTCTACATATTGTTGGATGTGGTCTGTAGAGAACTGTTTAAACTCGATGGATAGAGACTCAGGAAAAGATAGGATTTCACCATATTCAATAGTGTCGGTTTGGAAAACTTTATACGCAGGATTTGAGTCAGATATGTTCTGGTATACAGTTTGCATAATTTTAGTAGGTGGAGACCCTTCATTAATCAGATTATATTTGGACTTTCTTTCTTTGGTCTTCAGTAAATCGAATGCCTGTCTTGAATTCATGGGAAGCGCAGAGGTGCCAGATCTATAGTATAATGAAGTACTAAGGCTGCAAATGCGGAAACTGAAAGAACCATCTTTAGGGAAAGGGTCAGCGCTCCAAGATTTAACAAAAATGTAAAAACGCCTTCCTTGTTGCTTAGTCTCAAAGAAAGCCTGCAAATATTGATACTGAATAAGATTTCTCAAGGATTCTTCTAAATCCTGTCCCATCTCTGTGGGACGCTCATCCTCGTTGGCTATTTCCATCCGAATCACTCCTCCTCCTGAGTTTAATAAAGCACACGCAGCCTGTGTAACTCTTGCCTTCTCTTGGTTTCTCTGAGTTTTCTGCAACCTGTTTCTGTTTTCTTCTCCAAGAGTCACTTCTCCGACATCGATGACCAGGTCTGGGTAAGATAGATCCACACCCAGGGACCAGTGATTTGCCTCCATGTTGAACTTGTACCTTAAAGTATTAGAAAAGTTGTTTCATTTTTGATTAAAAAATTGTTACAGGCCTGCAATTCACTTACTAGAAAATATTTAAAACCTGTCTAATATATGCTGGTAGAAGACAATAGCAAGAAAGACAGGTATAGTCTCTTCAGGATCTGACTGGCTGGCAGGGAAGGGAACTAATGAAATTAGCCTTTACCATCATGTGTGATATGGCCTCTAAGAGGGAAAACACATTGAATAGGGTATCTGAACTAATCTGGAGACCATGGTTCAGTAAGACTTCCGGGAGTAGGTTCCATTTAAGCCAAGACCTAAAGGATGCACTAGAACTGGCCAGGTGAAGTCATCAGCATTGAAACATGGAGGTAGTGGATCACCTGAGGGGCATGTGTACCATGGCATGAGAACATCCAGGTTTGGAACAGATTCTCCATGAACATCAACTTTAGAAGATAAGTAAAAGAAGAACACATTGAAAAGGAGACTGTAGAAAGGTCTGAGTATGAGAAATCAAAGAAGTAGGGAAAAAATCAAGGGTATTTGGTATTAACAAAGCCCGGAACAAGGTCACCTGCCGAGGTTTTAAGATGTCTAATACTGCTGACAGATACAGCTAGGTAATGACTGGAAAGTGTTATTAGGTTTAGTAAAATTAAGGTTAACAGTAACTTTGAAAAATGCTGTTCAGACACCTGGGAAATGGGCATCAGGAGACAATAAACCAGGGGCTAAGGTCTTGGAGAATAGAGTCAGTGAAGATGGCTTGAATTTCAGTTCTGTCATTTAGTACTGTTATTAGTCTAGGTATTTACTCTTTCTAACTCTATTTTCTTACTATAAAACATGCTGCAGCCACCTGTGACTGTTATTATGAAGATTAACTCAGATAATTTACAACAAACATTTAAAACTATGCTTTGTTTCACAGGTGTTCAGTAAGGTAATCTATATTAATTGACATTATTTTACGATGGGTTGAGGAATGAATGGGAGGTAAGGAAATAGCATTAAGTATACACCTGCTGTCTTCTTACACCAAAATCAGTCCTGAAGTACCTGTACACAGAAACATGTGTAGAGAGAGGCAGCAGAGTTCAGAGGTCAAGATTCAGAAATAAAGGCTGGGACATTCACAATCTTACCACTTTGCCTAATTTAGACCCTTGCCTAGAAATTTCTACTGTCAGGATTCTGTCTTGCATTCCAAGACCACCGAAACATCTTTGTCAAGTTACTTGTAAAATATTCTTTTTGATATATGGGGACTTCAAAGTTAAATCTTTTCTCTTTACCCCCATGAACTTTATTGTTAAAGCCTAGATATGCTGATAGTTTTTCATTGGTAACTGTATTCAAATGGCAACCCCACCCATATCTTTTGCAGGCAGAAAAGTCTTAGAGAACTCTATCCCAGCTCTTCCTTTGGGTATAAAGGTATTATAATCAGTGCCACTTGCAGATTCTTTGTAAGGTAAAGATATTGTTTCCTAAATAAAATTGAAACCCTAAATAAAATTGAACTATAACAAATTGAGAATTCAGGGGGGAAAAAAATCAGGAAGTTTACCAATATATTTAACAAAAACAACTGATTCTGTTTTATTTACAGAATAACTTTGCCAGAATCCCTTTCTTAATATAACCAGACTTCCCACCAGCACAGTGAATGCCCACCACCTGCTGTCTTCTTCCACCAAAATCAGTCCTGAATGAAGGACCTGTGTGCAGAAACATGTAGAGAGAGGCAGCAGAGTTCAGGGGTCGATTCAGACTTCTTTGAACCCCTCCCCCCCACCAGTTCAAATACCGGCTCTGCCATTTATTAGCTGTGTGGTTTGGGGATATTTACTTGACCTCTCTGTACCTAAGCAAAACAGTGATAGCCATAAAAGCTGCCTCGCAGAGTTGTAGTGAGAAGTAAATGAGGTAATATATGTACAGCATTTAAAATGCTACACGACACAAAGTAAACATACAGTACTAGAGTTTGTTAGTTAAACGTAGAAATAATACCCTAGAATCCAGGAAACAGAAGGTGGGGGGAGGGTGGAGGTGGAGAGGGGCCTATGAGAAGCCCCTGGGGGCAATGGATGGCTGTTGGGTAACAGCCTGCACACATGCGTCGATCGGAGTAATTCGAGATAATTCTTGCCCTTGCTTCTCTGTGGAAATTGATGAACAGTTTCACTTCCTACACAGGTATACTGTAGGTAAAATCAGAACAACACAAATCCTCCCATCCACTCCCAAGCCCCCGCCCCAATCCACTGAGGAAAACTGGGTGGGAACTAGCTAGTTTCAGGCAGAAACGAAACTGAAGGAAACAGCTGCGACAGAAGCCCCCTCTTGGGAAACTGAAACACGGAGCTCTTTGTCCTTCTCAGATAGCGTCTCTGTATTTTACAGACGTTGTTGGGAAGGAGACATTTTTCTCATTTGTCCCCTTTCTAGATTACAGGGTAATCACAGGGTAATGGGTTTTGCAATTCTAATTGCCAGCGGTACAGGATAATGGCAATTCTAATTCTGTTTTGTTGTTTTGTTTTGTTTTTGTTTTGATACAATGTCTTCTTGTGTTGCCCAGGCTGGAGTGCAGTGGCGCGATCACAGGCTCAGACGATTTTTACCTCAGCCTCTGGAGAAGCTGGAACCACAGGTGCGCGCCGGTTAATTTATTATTATTATTATTATTATTATTCACAGCGATAGGGTCTCCCTACATTGCCCAGGCTGGTCTCGAAATCCTGGGCTCAAGTAATCCTCCCACTTGGCCTTTCAAAGTGCTGAGACTACAGGCATGAGCCACCGCACCAGGCCTAATTCTGTTTTTTAACTCTTAGATTAAGAACAATAATTTACGGTGGTTAGTGAGTCAATGCCAAGAACCCTGAAACAAAGGGCCCAACTTCGCGACAGTGGAAGCCTCCAGGACGCACTCGGCTCTGCCTGTTTGCTCCGCCCCCGAGGAAACCGCTGCTCGCTGGGCAGGAGCTTTCTGTTTTGCAGCCGGAACAGGAACACAGGTAAGGCCCGCCAAGCCGCCGGCGACGCCTTCCAACCCCTTTCGCTCCCCGCACCGTCCCTCCCCACCGTCCCGCCTCCACCCGCGATCAAGTCCTCATAGTCAGCCTTTTAGGGAATTTGCTCAGCAAACTAGCTGAACTCCAAAGGCAGGGGAGAAGCACACAAATGCCCCCATTCCATCCCCTGGCTGGAGCTGGGGGGCGGGGGTGGCTCTCCTAGCTTGCTCCCCATCCGAGTCGTCGCCAGTCCAGGGTCGTGCTGGACTATACCCCGGGGCTTCGGTACAAGCGGGAGCACCGCAGTCCCGGTAGGAGCAGGGACCGTCTCTTACCTCTCAAGCTCCAACGCGTCGGAAGGCCACACCGCGTTTCCCTGGAGGCGCCAAGGTCCGGTCCTTATAACCAATGGTTGGCTCCTCCCTGAGCACGCCCCACTCAGGGGATGAACGAACCAGTGGGTCCCACGCAGGGCATGGAGGCGCCAATGGGAGTGTCTGCAAAGTCCGGCAACACTTTGCCACGCTGCCTAGAAGGCCTGGTGGGTGGCTCGGGCCTATGAAATTCCAGCACTTTGGGAGGCCTAAGCGGGTTGATGGCTTGAGCCAAGAAGTTCGAGACCAGCGTGGGCAGCACAGTGGGACCCCCGTTTCTACAACAACAACAACAACAACAACAACAACAAATTACTGGGGCTTAGTGGCGCGCGTCTGTGGGCTCATATGCCCGGAAGTCTCAAATGCCCGGAAGGCTGAGGCGGGAGGATCACTTGAGCCCAAGGAGGTAGAGGGTAAAGTGAGATGAGATCGCACCACTGCACTCCAGCTTGGGCGACAGAGTGAGCGCCTGTCACAAAAAAAGAAAAGAAAGAAAGAAATTGTCCGGAAGCGCCAAGTTTTCTGATGCTTTCGGTGGTTCTTAGTTCTTTCTTACTCCCACTCCGCCCCGCTCCGTCCCTATCTCTCTCTCCTCTCCCGCAGCCTGAGGTCCCGCCTTCCCCGGATCCCTCCTCTGAGGGTCCAGCCAAGCTTTCGCCCGGGTTTTCCCCTTCCACAGCACTGGAATTGCCCAGACCCCAACCTGGGCTTCTCTCCCCACCGTCTGCCCCAGAAAGTGGGCCTTGAGACCCGGGAACCCAAGGTCAAAATGCGACGGATGCGCGGATCGGGCGGCGTTCGCTTCCTGGCTGGATCTGTGGCTCTGCAGAGTGGGATGTGGCGGCGGCCAGTGCGCTGTGCTCGGTCAACCCCTTGGAGAGGAGGACTACGAAATCCAAATACTCCGGACTCCGGCAGGTGCTAAAGGCACAGAACCAGCAGAACCCTGGCTGGTTTTCTTGTAACGCGAGCAGCGTGACGGTTACCGGGGTTGACCAAGCACCGCGCACCGGCACAGTTCTCACTGATGCGGAGTAGCCCAAGGGTGGAAGCAGCGGTTAACACCAGGTTGATTAATATAAGCTCCAGTGGAGGCTAAAGTGAGAAAATAAAACGTACTCCTATCCCCCCGCCCTCCGCCCCAGAGATTACCACTGATTACTATTAACACCTTATTGTATATATCTTCACGGATCATACATATATATTACACAAACGTATATGTAATACATTTTTATTAAAGTCACACTGTACATACTGTTCTTAACCTGCTTTTTTCAATGACTTCCACCTTTCTATTTCAATAAATCTTCATATTATCATATTGCAGTTTTTCCATTTTTCTTTAAAATGTGATTTATACATTGTGCAAACCTGTGCTGAATCCAGAACTATGCATCTGTAAAGCGCTGGAAAAAAAAAGACTGTCAATCTAGAATTCTATGACCACCAAAACCAAAACAAGTCCTCCAAAATGGAGGCAAAATAATGACCTATTCGGAACCCCCTCGCCCCAAGAAAAAAAACTTAGGAAATTTGTCACCAGCAGATCTTTACAAAAACCATTAACGTGTTTTTTTGTTTGTTTGTTTTGTTTTGTTTGTTTTTGTTTGTTTTTTTGTTTTGTTTGTTGTCTTGCTCTTGTTGCCCAGGCTGGAGTGCAATGGCCTGATCTCCGTTCACTGCAACCTCCACCCCCCAGGTTCAAGCGATTCTCCTTCCTCAGCTTCCCGAGTAGCTGGGATTACAGGCTCCCGCCACCAGGCCCAGCTAATTTTTGCCCTTTTAGTAGAGACGGGGATTCACCATGTTGGCCAGGCTGGTCTTGAACTCCTGACCTCCGGTGATCCACCCGTCTTGGCCTCCCAAAGTGCTAGGATTACAGACCTGAGCCACCGCCCCCGGCCTAACAAAGTTCTTTATTTTGAAGGAAAATGATACTAGGATGAAACTCAGATCTACATAAAAGAATGAGGAGCAATTGACTTTGTATGCTTTTTTTTTTTTAACCAACTTTGCTAAACTTTGTAGTTAATTTTGATGATCAATCTCTATGTTCTTTCAGGTCATCTAAGAATACAATAATATTAAGTGTGCATAATGAGAGTTTTATTTCTTCCTTTGTAATCTGGATACTTTTCTTGTTTCCTTTTCTTGTATAATGCATTGGCCAGGACTTTCAGCACAATGTTAGATGAAAGAACTAGTACCTAAAGACACAACCTAACAATACTAAAATTCCATTTTTGGAGATCTGTTAACTGGGATCGCCTTAAAGAACAGTTTCTGTGTTAGTCAGGGTCCTGTCAGAAGACCAGTTATTTTGAACAGAGAGGTTTTAAAATGAAGAACTATTCACTAGATATAAAGACTTTTTGACTCAATCATGGAAAAGGCAAAAAAGTAACACCACAGTATTATGCAGGTGACTATGGAAAAGAGCCATCACCCCTGAGGCTAGGAGAACAAATGGAAAAGATCTTTGAGGGAGCATAAGGCAGCCACTGTGAGTGTTGGGAAATTTTTAAAAAAACATCTGAAAGGTGTTTATGGGAAAGTTTATAAAACCTTATTGAAAAATAATAAATATATAAATACATTAAATCATATACCATGTCCATGGATTGGAAAACCCAATATATTAAAGACCACTTTGGGAGGCTGAGGCGGGTGGATCAGCTGAGGTCAAGAGTTCAAGACCAGCCTGACCAACATGAGTAAACCCTGTGTCTACTAAAAATACAAAAAATTAGCCTGTAATCCCGGCTACTCAGGGGGCTGAGAGGCTGAGACAGGAGAATCGCTTGAACCTGGGAGTCGGAGGTTGCAGTAAGCCAAGATCATGCCATTGCACTCCAGCCTGGGCAACAAGAGAGAAACTCCATCTCAAAAACAAACAAAAAAATTAATTCTCACTCAATTGATGAGTAGATCCATTGAGATTCCATTTTAAATCCCAGCAGTATTTTCCTAGAACATTACATGCTGATTATAGGTTTATATATATAAGACCCGAAACACTCTTCAAAAGAAAAAGCACATTGTGGGCAGACATCAAATTTTCTTATATAGCAATAATAATTAGAAAAAAATAGAGCATGGAATAAATTACAGAGCCTAAAATTCACATATTGATGGAAAAATCTATGACAGAGGTGGCATTGCAGTTAAGTGGGGAAAGGAGAGATTATTTTATAAATTGTGTTGAGATATCTGCTATCCCTAGAGAAAAAATATTAATTTGCATCCTGTCCTCCAAAATCTATTCTGCTAAAATAAAAACATAAATACAAAAATACAAAATCAGTAAAGTTTTAAAGATAATATAGCGACCAGGTGCAGTGGCTCACACCTGTAATCCCAGCACTTTGTGGGGGTCAAGGTGGGCTGACCACTTGAATCCAAGAGTTCGAGACCAGGCTGGGAAACATAGTGAAGCCCCGTCTCTACCAAAAATACAAAAATTAGCCAGGCATGGTGGTGCACGCCTGTGGTCCCAGCTACTCAGGAGGCTGAGGCAGGAGGATCACTTAAACCCAGCACGCCACTGCACTTCAGCCTGGGTAACAAAGCAAGACCCTGTCTTCCAAAAAAAAGGCAAAACCATGATGTTCCCACTCTGTTATGGGTGTTAACAAACCTCTCCCTTACAGACAGCTGGAAAATGACTAGGCAGTGGTGATATGACCAATATATCCAAGGCCTGACCAATTACATAGGAACCCTTCTTAAGCACAGATTCCATAAGTAGAAATTATGCCTTTGCAAATTAGGTTACTCACTTTCTTTTTCATCTTATACGAGATGCCTTCTTTTTCCCAGCTCACATTTCACATTCGCATGCCTTTTTTAGTGTTAACATAAATACAGTAGAATTTACTTTTTCGTGTACAGTAAAATTTACCTTTTATGTATAGTTCTATTAATACATGCTTAGAATCATGTAAGCACCACAAAAAAAAAAAAAATACAGCCACCAACACATGCGCGTGTGTGCACACACACACACACTAATGCTTTCCCCCAATTTCAGTCCCTGCAAAGCACAGATTTGTTCTCTATCCCTAGTTTTGTCTTTTCCAGGATGTTGTATAACTGTAATCAAATAGTACGTAACCATTTGGGATTGGCTTCTTTGCATAATATCTTTGAGTTTCTTCCCTGCTGTGTCTATTAATTTTTCATTTCTTTTGATCGCTGAGTGGTATTCCATTGTTTGGATGTACCACTTTTTGTTTAACCATTAACCCATTGAAAGACATTCAGGTTGTTTCCTGGGTTTGTTAATTATAAATAGAACCGCTATAAATAGCCATGTATAGCTGTGATGGTTAATACTGAGTGTCAACTTGATTGGATTAAAGGATACAAAGTATTGATCCTGGGTGTGTCTGTGAGGGTGTTGCCAAAAGAGATTTGCTTTTGAGTCAGTGGGCTGGGTAAGGCAGATCCACTCTTAATCTGGTGGGCACAGTCTAACCAGCTTTCAGTGACTATAAAGCAGGCAGAAAAACGTGAAAAGAAGAGACGGGCCTATCCTCCCAGCCTCCACCTTTCTCCTGTGCTGGATGCTTCCTGACCTTGAACATCGAACTCCAAGTTCTTCAGTTCTGGAACTTGGACTAGCCCTCCTTGCTCCTCAGCTTGCAGACAGCCTATTGTGGGACCTTATGATAGTGTAAGTTAATACTTAATAAACTTCCCTTTATATATATATATATATATATATATATATATATATATATATATATATACACATACACACACACACACACATATATATATATCCTATTAATTTTGTCCCTCTAAGAGAACCCTGACTAATACAGATTTTGGTACCAGGAGTAGTTCTAAAGGAACAGAATATTAAGGATGGAATTTTTTCATTGATTTAGGGGTTTCTGGAGTTGGCTGCTTAATACGATTAGACCCAAAAATGCTAAGGACTCTGCTTCTAATAATATGGAGAACACTGACAGTCCTTGCCATGAACTGTTTAGAGAGTTGTGCAAAGTAAATGCATTTGGCACTCTTGAGTCACCGCTCATGAGAGACAAGGAGTTTAGTGACTCTATACATAATACCTTTGACCATATGTGGAGAACCAAGGAACATAATGAAGTGGATTGGTTGCTCCTAAGTTCAGTAGACAAAGTGATGAAAGAAAATGATGAGCTCAGGGATTCTGTCTCCCGGCTTCAGAAGCAGATACTGAGCCTCAAATCTCCTAAGATTGCCCTGAGTGAGAGCCTTATCTCCTGCAGAGAAAGAGCTGAAATTGTGGAAAAACAAAGCTCTGGTGCGAGTGGCTGACCTGCAACAAAAGGTGCATGCACAGCCTCGCCAGGTATCTACTGTTAAAGTGAGGGCATTGATTGGAGAAGAATGGGACCCTGCAACTTGGAATGGGGACGTGTGGGACGACCCTGATGAAGCTGGGGACACTGAGTTTGTAAACTCTGATGAACCTTGTGAGAAGGAGCAGCTTCCCCATCCCCAGTAGTGGCAACATCGCCTCCTCGACCCATGCTGCCATCAGCCTTTCCTCCTTTGTCTGAGGAGATAAACCCTGTGCTGCCTGAGGCAACAGTGATGGCCTCCCCTGAGGCAGTTGCCAGGCAAGATAATGTTGATCCTCCTCAGGAGCCACCCCAACACTGCTGTTTGCTTCTAGACCTATAACTAGACTAAAGTCCCTTCAGGCCCCTGGAGGTGAGGTTGAGAGTGTGACCCATGAGGAGATGCAATACACTCAAAAAGAACTGTTTGAGTTCCCTAATTTATATAAACAGCAATCTGTAGAACAGGCATGGAAATGGATATTAAGCACATGGGATAATGGTGGAAGGAACATAGAGTTGGATCAGGTTGAATTTATTGATCTGGGCAACCAAAGTTGCCATAGTGGCAGGGATGGAGGTTATGCATGGGCTCAGGAACATGGACTTCCACTCACCAAAGCTGACCAGGCTATGGCCACTGCTGAGTGCCCAATTTGTCAGCAGCAGAGACCAACACCGAGCACTCGATATAGCACCATTCCTTGGGGTGATCAGCCAGCCACCTGGTGGCAGGTTAATTACATTGGACCTTTTCCATCATGGAAAGGGCAGAGGTTTGTCCTCACTGGAATAGACACTCCAGATATGGGTTTGCCTATCCTGTATGCAATGCTTCTGCCAAGACTACCATCGATAGACTCACAGAATGCCTTGTCCACCATTGTAGTATTCCACACAGCATTGCCTCTGACCAAGGCACTCACTTTACAGCTAAAGAAGTGCAGCAGTGGGCTCATGCTCATGGAATTCACTGATTTTAACATGTTCCCCATCGTCCTAAGGCAGCTGGATTGATAGAACGGTGGAATGGCCTTTTAAGGTCACAATTAAAATGCCAGCTAGATGACAATACTTTGCAGCGCTGGGGCAGAGTTCTCCAAAAGGCTGTGTATGCTCTGAATCAGCATCCGATATATGGTACTGTTTCTCCAATAGCCAGGATTCACTGGTCCAGGAATCAAGGGGTGAAAGTGGAAGCGGCACACTTACCATCACCCCTAGTGATCCACTAGCAAAATTTTTGCTTTCTGTTCCCGCGACATTAGGTTATACTGGCCTAGACGTCCTAGCTACAGAGGGATGAATGCTGCTACCGGGAGACACAACAATGATTCCATTAAACTGGAAGTTAAGATTGCCACCTGGACACTTTGGGCTCCTCCTACCTTTAAGTCAGACTAAGAGGGGACCAAGACTAAGACAGCTTACCATTCTGTCTTTAATTGGGGCATTTAGCCCATTTACATTTAAGGTTAATATTCTTATGTGTTAATTTGATCCTGTCATCATGATGCTAGCTGGTTATTTTGCAGACTTGTTTATATGGTTGCTTCATAGTGTCACTGGTCTGAGTACTTCAGTGTGTTTTTGTAGTGGCTGGTAATGGTTTTTCCTTTCCATATTTAGTGCTTCCTTCAGGAGCTCTTGCAAAGGCAGGCCTGGTGGTTGTGAATTCCCTCAGCTTTTTTTTTTTTTTTTTTAATCTAAAAAGGATCTTATTTCTCCTTTGCTTATGAAACTTAGTTTGCCCGGAAATGAAATTCTGGGCTGGAAATTCTTTTCTGAAAAATGTTGAACATTGCCCCCCAATCTCTTCCGGCTTGTAGGGTTTCTGTTGAGAAGTCTGCTGTTAGTCTCATGGGCTTCTTTTTGTAGGTGACCTGGCCTTTCTCTCTGGCTACCCTTAACATTTTTTCTTTCATTTTGACCTTGGAGAATCTGAACGATTATGTGTCTTGGGGTTTATCTTCTCATGGAATATCTTACTGGGGTTCACTGCATTTCCTGAATTTGAATGTTGGCCTGTCTTGCTAGGATGGGGAAGTTCTCTTGGATGATATCCTAAAGTATGTTTTCCAACCTTGTTCCATTCTCCCCACCTCTTTCAGGTACCCCAATCAATTGTAGGTTTGGTCTTTTTACATTATCCCATATTTCTCGGAGGTTTTGTTCATTCTTTTTACTTCTTTTTTCCTCTAATCTTGTTTGCCTGACTTATTTGTAGTTTGGTTCCATTTTGGTCATAGAACACACTCTAAGTATAATTTCAATTCTTTAACATTTGTTTAGCTTTGTTTTATGGCTCAGGTTCTGTTCTATCTTGATAAATGTTCCATAGGCATTTGAGAAGAATATATGTTTTCCTGTTGTTGGGTAGCATGTTCTATATATGTCGTTAGATCCTGTTGACTGGTGATGTTAAGTTCTTCTGTATCCTTGCAGATTTTCTTTAAGATGGGGTCTCACTCTGTCACTGAAGCTGGAGTGCAGTGGCATGATCATAGTTCACTGTGACCTCATTTCCTGGACTCAAGCAAGCCTCCCACTTCAGCCTCTCAAGTAGCTAGAACTACAAGTGTGCACCAACACGCCCGCCCCCAATTTTTTTTTAAGGATGGGGTCTTGCTGTGTTGTGCAGGTTGCTCTCAAATCTGCCTTATAGATTTTTTGGTCTACTTCTACTACAAGGTACTGTACAAAGGTGTTGACGTCCCTAACTACAATTGTGAAGTCTGTTTCTCCTTTCAGTGCTATCACTTTTTGTGTCACATATTTTGCAGCTCTGTTGTTCGATATACATACATTTAGATTGCCATATCTTCTTGGTTAACTGATCTTTTCATCATTATTATACTGTCCCTATCTGTCTCTGGTAATTTTCTTGACTTTATCTGATATGAGTATAGCCATGCCTGCTCGCCTTTGTTTTGTTTTTTAGATGAAGCCTTGATCTGTCACCCAGGCTGGAGTGCAGTGGCACAATCTTGGCTCACTTGAATCCCAGGTTCAAGTGATCCTCCCACCTCAGCCTCCCAAGTAGCTGAGATTACAGGCGCCCACCACCAAGCCCACCTAATTTTTGTATTTTTAGTAGAGATGGGGTTTCACCATGTTGGCTAGGCTGGTCTTGAACTCTTGGCCTCAATTGATCCACCACCTTGGCTTCCCAGAGTGCTGGAATTACAGGTGTGAGCCACCATGCCTGGCCCTACACATGCCTTTTTCCATCATTTTATTTTCAACTTTCATACATTTGAAGTGAGTTCCTTATAGACAGCATACGGTGGGTCATGATTGTTAATCCACTCTGCCAAATGGTTCTTTAATTGGTATATTTAGACCCTTTATATATTATATAATTATTGATATGTTTGGGCTTAAGTATGCCATTTTATTTTTTGATTTCTATTTCTTCTCTGTGTTTTTAATATTTTTTCTTTTCCCTGCCTTCCTATGGGTTATGAATGTTGTGCAGAATTCTGAGTTATCTATTATGTTTTTAGTGTATCTCATTGTATAGCTTTTATAGTAATTATAAAAGCTGTAATAGGTATTATATTATATATACATAATTTTTCACAGTGAACTGGTGTCATTTTACTAGTTCTACTGAAATATAGAAATTTTACCTCCAGTCATGTCTCTTTAGCCACATTTCTTTATTTATAATAAAATTATATTAAATATTTCCTCTAAAAACATGTAGAACCACATCAGAGAATGTTATAATTTTTACTCCAACTGTCAAACATAATTTAGAAGACTCAAGCAGAGAAAGAAAGCCTATTGCATTTACCCATATTTTTATTTATTGTGTTCTTTCTTCTTTTCTTATGTTCCGTAACTCCTTCTTTTTTTTTCATTGCCTCTCTGTTTAGATAACTTTTTTTAGCTGTTCTGTTAGAGTAGGTCTTTTGGTGATGGCGATTAATTCTCTTATTTTTCTTCATCTGAGAATGCCTTGGTTTTCCTTTCATTCCTAAAGAAAACATTCTCTGTGCATAGGATTCTGAGTTGAGAGTTCTTTTTATTCAGTACTTGAAAAATGTTATGACACTTCCTTCTGTTCTCCGTGATTCCACCGTCATTCAAATTGTTATTCTCTATAAAGAAGGTGTTTTCACTGGCTGCTTTAAATATATTTTATGTCCTTAGTTTTCAGAAATTTAATTAAAATTTGTCTTGGTACAAATTTCTTTGAGTTTGTCTTGTTTGGGATTTGCTTAGCTCCTTGAATCTGTGTTTACCTGAGTTATCAGGTAAATATCCAAGAGAACAAAAGAGGAAAAAAATGATTGGGACAAAGGAGAGCAAAAGGAGTGAGAGAGAAGGAAAATTTTACCCTAGAGATACAAGCCACTCTAAAAGATTTTGTTTAATGAAAAAGTGGGAGAAAGGGGATTGCTGGGGCTTGTCCAGGGAAAGGCTACTGCCAAGAAGCACTGTGTCCCTTTCTCATCCATTCTTTCCTCTTATGAGCCAGAGATAGAAACTAAAACAACCTAAAACTGGGGAGTGTAGTGTGATGGATCCCCGACCAGGTTACTTAAGGGTTCATATCTGCTGCTCGCACCCTGAAGGCTGAGCACTGAGCAAAGGCCATGATGCCTACCTGAGGAGTAGGTATCCCTGAGAACCCAAACATCCCAGAATGTGTCTGGGAACACACCAAGGAAAACAGTCTCATTGCAAACAGTAGGCAAAGAGCCAGAATATTTGCTTAAAAGAAGCTTAGGGCTGGGTGATGGGGCAGATATCTGGAGCTGTCCTGCTGCCACCCAGGAATACCTTGTATGTAAGTCCTAATAAATTCATCTACTAACAAACCTAGATTTGTCTCAGCCATTCTTTGGTTTCTTGGCACTTTCTCAGTTTGGGAGTATGTTGCAGTCCCAGTTTTTTTTGTTTGTTTGTTTGTTTGTTTTTTGGTAACAGCCTGAGGGAGAGGAATAGAAAAAAAATCATAATAACCTGAATTCAGGGTGCCTTAGTCTATTTTGTGTTGTTATAAGGAATTCCTGAAGCTGCGTAATTTATAAAGAAAAAGGATACATTTGGCTCACAATTCTGATGTCTAGGAAAGTTCAACATTGGGCATCTGCATCCGGTTATGTCCTCAGGCTGCTTCCACTCGTGGGCGGGAGTCAAAGAGGAGCCAGTGTGTGCAGAGATCACAAGGCAAGAGAGGAAACAAGAGTAGGGAGAGGTGCCAGAGTCTTTTTAACAACCAGCTCTTATGGGAACTAATAAAGTCAGAACTCACTCACCCCAAGAAAGGGCATTAATCTATTCATGAGACATCCTCCCCCATGACCCAAACACCTTCCACTGGGCTCCCTCTCCAACACTGAGGATCAAATTTGAACATGAGGTTTGGAGGGGACCAAACATCCAAACTATAGCACAGGGAGAGAAAAAAAAATAACCAACTGAATTATATGTAGATACAATTTTGTTAATTTTTATTTTAGGTTTGGGGGCACATATGAAGGCTCATTACACAGGTAAACATGTGTCATGGGATTTTGTTATACATATTACTTCATCACCCAGGTATTAAGCCCATACCCAATAGTTAACTTTTCTGCTCCTCTCCTTCCTCCCTCAAATAGACCCCAGTGTCTGTTGTTTCCTTCTTTGTGTTCATAAGTTCTTTCATTTAGCTCCCACTTATCAGTGAGAAGATGCTGGACTTGGTTTTCTGTTCCTGAGTTCGTTTGCTAAGGGTAATGGCCTCCAGTTCCATCCATGTTCCTGCAAAAGACATGATCTTGTTCTTTTTAATGGCTGCATAGTAGTCCATGGTGTATATGTACCACATTTTCTTTATCTAATCTGTCATTGATGAGCTTTTAGGTTAATATAGACATAATGAATAGATTGTACATGTACATAGATACAGATATCAAACATATATCTAAATTAAAACAAACATCCATAATTTCACCCATTTGGAAATCCAAAATTTATATACCAAAGAATTTATATAACAAAAAGATAGATAAGGTTGTGATTGCATTTAGAACTGTAAGGGTTTTTTTGTTTGTTTGTTTTTTGGTTTTTGTTTTTAGAGATGGAGTCTTGCTCTGTCACCCAGGCTGGAGTGCAGTGGCGTGATCTCGGCTCACTGCAACCTCCGCCTCCCAGGTTCAAGTGATTCTCCTGCCTCAGCTTCCCAAGTAGCTGGGACTACAGGAGTGCACCACCACATCCAGCTAATTTTTGGAATTTTTAGTAGAGACAAGATTTCACTATGTGTTGGCCAGATTGGTCTTGAACTCCTGGCCTCAAGTGATCTGCCTGTCTCGGCCTCCCAAAGTGCTGGGATTACAGGCGTGAGCCGCCATGCCTGGCCAGAACTGAAAGCTCTAAATTAACTTTAACATTTGCCAAAATGCACCAATTGAGAAACCTCATAGACTTAATAAATACTCAAATTATGCTTATGCCTGAGATTCCAACAAATTTAAACATTATACCCCAAATAAATTTAAAAGATAGCTAAATCACTTTTTAAAAATAGCTATGCCTTATTTTATATCTTGATTGAATTGCCCATAGTTGTTGTACTCAGTGCCTTAAAGTATCTCACGTTGAACATAGACTCCATGACACAATAAGTAATAAATTAAAATTAAATTTTTGGCACTCAAAATTGGCTTGATAAAATAGGATCATATAAATCCCGTTAAAATAGTTAATATCATTCAAGGTAAGTTAAAATAGGCCCTTGAAGGACTGAAAGTTGTTACATAAAACCTCATTTATATAACATAAAAGGGATAAAGGGGATAATTATTCCCTGCTGCTTGTCCATTTAACAGCCCAGTGTTGCCTGTTCTTAAACCTGGAAAATAATAAGCAGCAGGCACCTCACGGTGGAGGACTACAACATTAATGCTGCGGACTTATCTACTAGGGCCTCATACCCAGTATCTAATATGACTAAAATTACTAACTCTATCCAGTCAATAACTGCTAAATACTCTGTTCTTACAGACTTGGCTAATATGTTCAATATGTTCAATTCCATGCCAATTTCAACAGACTCCACTGTAGTTTGCCTCTATTGTGGAAGAGACACAATATACCTCTTGCAGGCTACACCTCGGTACCTTCATAATTTTGCATTGATGCACACATCTTACAGACAAGATCCTTTTTAATACTTAATTTTTCTAGAGTAGGTTCACAGCAACATTGAGCAGAAAGTACAAAGATTTTCCATATACCCACTGCCCACATTCATGCATAGCCTCCCCCATTAGCAATATCTCCCATTAGCATGGTACATTTGTTACAATCAATTAATCTAAATTAATACATCATAATCACTCAAAATCCATTGGAACTTCTACATTAGCGTTTATTCTTCTTGTACATTTTATGGGTTCGGACAAATGTACAATGACATATATCCATTATATAGTATCAAACACAGAATTTTCATTGCCTTAAGAATCCTCTGTGGTTCAACGATTCATTCCTCCCACTTCCTTAATCCTTGGAAACCACTGATCATTTTACTGTCTCCATAATCTTGCCTTTTACAAAATGTCATATAGTTGGAATCATACAGTATATGGCTTTTTCAGATGGCCTTCTTTTTAAAGAGACAGGGACAGACAAGATCTTAAGTGCATGCACCTTCCTCTGGGAGCACAGATATGATATTACATTAATAACCTCCTCCAAGGAGATGTCATTTAGTCTACTCATATGGACATAAAAGTGCAACATCTTTTCATCCTTTTTGTGTTCTCATGGCAAAATATTCTTCACTTACAAATTTTACTTAATCTCATTGATACTGTAACTTATAAATCAACCCACTTTAAATGTGGCCCCCTCAAAAAAAAGGCTCTACAAGCTATCCAAATTAATACCAACAGACACACCCATTGGTGCCTGCAGAGATTCCTTTACTGAGGAGACTTTAACAAGCTCTACTCATGCCTCCTAAAGTCTAGACCACCTGTGATGGCTACGAATTGCCTGAGTGCTCTCAGCCTCATGCTATATGCCATTAAAACCACAAATGACTAGCTCTATACTGGGCTCTCCTGGACATAGACGCTCTCACAGATTCTGAGTCCGTGACCCTCCATACCTGGCTACCTGTTATGCTTTCGGTCATGGAAACAGCACCCTGTAAGCTCAGCCCCTCAGAGGGCCCAGGTTTGTCTCTATCCTGTCTCAAGGAGGCTACCAAGTCCTGGGGTCTCTAGCATATTCACACGCAGAAGGGAGTGACGTCCCCTGTCCTTGGTCCCTTGCCAGATGCCATAGTGCTGGAGGAGGTCACCTCTCCCCCAGACCCCTTGGCTACCTGGGAAGCTCCTTTGGATTGACTGAGTGAAGAGCAGTAGAAGTTCACAAACTATATAAATGCCACTGCCAACCACCATACGTGATGGAGCTAGGTGGAATATTACTGAATGCTGGATGCCCTGGCCAACAAATGGCCCCATCTCCACATTCTTTATGAAGAGATGAGCCATTGCCTAATGAATTGTCCCTTTTAGATTAAGGAACACTAAGAACCTCTTTCCTCCTAGATATCCAAAATCACATGCCTGTGTATATTAAGGCCACCATATGAGGCCTTACAATTACCGAGGTGATAACCAAGGCAGACGTTTCACATTGCAAAATACACCCTGAATGGGCTCCTGAAAGAGGCATTCAATAAAACTTTCATGACTCTAATAGGTCCCAAATAGCCATTTTAACTGAGAAACATAAGAGTCTCTCCAAACAACTTCTTTTAAAGTCCTAGTCCAACAAACGGACCTCTCAATGTGTCTTTATCTTGCCCCAGGCCTTAACTTAATTTTATAGATTTTCAATATCAAACCCCTCCCATCAGGGGGACACAGCAAGTGTGTATATTCTCTGGGGACCAATTAATAGTGATTGTCCAATGGGCTACGCAGCTGCTTATCTGATATGAGACCCGTTTGAGCCTAAACTTCAACCATAAAACAAGCAAGCAAGAAAAACCAAAACTCTGTCAAATGCAGCTGCACACCATTCTGTTTTCTGTTTATCTTTTTTGTTTTGTTTGTTTGTTCTTGCTTTTTGTTTTCGTCTGAGACAGGGTCTCACTCTGTTACCCAGGCTGGAGTGCAGTGGCATGATCATGAATCACTCCCCTCCTCTACCTCCTGGGTTCAGGCAATCCTCTCACCTCAGCCTCCCGAGTAGCTGCAACCACAGGCACACGCCACCACACCCAGCTAATTTTTTATGTTTTTTGTAGAGACAGGGTTTTACCATGTTGCCCAGGCTGGTCTTGAATGCCTGAGCTCAAGCAATCCACCTTCCTTGGCATCCCAAAGTGCTGGGATTACAAGCATGAGCTGTCATGCTCAGCCTGCTGATCTTACTATTGATGTGGGTGCTTTTGTTGTTTTACCATCTGGAGGCACCAACCCTCCATACAAGCCATTGTTTCAATCAATCATGGCAAATGCTAAGCCCCACATCAACCTGAGTCTGTATCCACTTAAAAGAAACACTCAAGACCTATATCCTAGATGACATTTTCCTGCGTAGGAGCTCAATTTTAAGCAGAGAAACAGCATGATGTGATTCCAGTCTTCATGTAAATTTTGTGGTGTTTAGAGAAAGGACTGGAGATGATGCTTCCTCAGATGACACCGATCCAGCTTACCATCAGAGATGAATTTACTCCTGCACCAGACATGGCATCACCCTAGACACAAAAACCTTCGCCCCAGTGACATCCATGGACTGTCTCATCTCAGGCACAAACTGGACACAGAACATTTGGCCTTTTTTCCTCTGATATCAGGGATTCTATTATGTTTCTGAGTGTACTATCTGCTTAGCCTATCATCCTGGCATACTCCTTGTCTCAGCCAAAACATACACCCCACACTCCCATGCCTGAAGGAAAATTTAACAGTAGTTACCACTACCTATGCCATTCTAAAAATTAATGGAGAGCCAAGCACAATGACTTGTGCCTATAATTCCAGCACTTTGGGAGGCTGAGGCAGGAGGATTGCTTAATTCCAGGAATTCCAAGCCAGCCTGGGCAACATGGGGAAACCCCGTCTCTACAAAACATATAAAAGTTGGCTGGGCATGGTGGTGTATGCCTGTAGTCCCAGCTACTCAAGAGTCTGAGGCAGGGGAATCTCTTGATGTCGGGAGGTCAAGGCTGCAATGAGCTATGACCACACCACTGCACTCCAGCCTGCGACAACTCTTGACCTCAAGTGATCCACCCACCTCGGCAAGTTCTCCATTTTGATTAATCTCTTCATTGGCTGAATTTCATTGCAATGTAGTTTTCAAGAAGATATTGGAGAACTATGTTTTCCATGTCCATTGGATAAGAATGTCGGATATTTCCTTTATAGTCAAATGACATCTTGGTATGGCAAAACATGTGTAGATAATTAATTTTCCTAATATCCCTTAAGGAATATCTATAAAGAACTTACGAAGAAGTGAACATAGGCTAATCCCAGTTTTCCAACATCACGTCAAGTTGCTTAACTTGCAAAGTTTTCAAAGACGTTTTTTTAGAGAATTAGAGAATGTTATCAAATATATAATAAAAAATATCTCTGTAGCCTAGTCCATCTTCCATGATCCAAGTGAGCATTGGACAAGATTTAAACATCCTTATCTATACTGATTATCTGGGAGACACTGGAAAATGTCAAAGGCGAATTGGTCTGTAAAAGAATTGATTCTCTGGCCGGGCGCGGTGACTCACATCTGTACTCCTAGCACTTTGGGAGGCTGAGGCGGGTGGATCACGATGTCAGGAGTTCAAGACCAGCCTGGTCAAGATGGTGAAACCCCATCTCTACTAAAAATACAAAACAAAATAGCCGGGTGTGGAGGCGGGCACCTGTAATCCCAGCTACTCAGGAGGCTGAGGCAGGGAATTGCTTGAATCCAGGAGGCAGAGGTTGCAGTGAGCCAAGATCATGCCACTGCACTCCAGTCTGGGCAACAGAACGAGATTCATCTTAAGAAAAAGCAAACAAACAAAAACAAAATGAACAAACAAACAAACAAAAAGATTTGATTCTCCTCAGGTAAGATATTTGAAAGAGCCTCTTCCAAGTCTTTCACTGTTCGAGTTGTTGTCCGATAGTAGGATTCAGGGTAAATTACTTGCAAGTTTAAATCATACTGGCAGCTTGTCTTGCCTTCAGGACTCAAGTAGAAGATCTTTGTCATGACACACACTTTTTCAGTGTAACCACCAATTTTTGCCAGTTTCTGTTTTAAAGTTTGGGCAGTTTGTGTAGAATAGCCTTTAAACTCCTCATCCTGTACCGTGTGGAAGGTGTATAGGACTGGAGGCTTGTCCTGGGAAATCAGAAGAGCATCACAGAGGACTTTGTGGTTCTCTTGCAAGCCCAGATCCAAAGACCAGCTCCTAGAGAAGATTAGTGAGCCCTTACTGACAGAGCCCATTTCTTCACATATTAATTGCTCAAGTCCTTCATGCTGTGAGAACAGATTTCTGCAGAGGGTTTCTGGAGTACAAGTTATCTTTTCTGATAGCCCTAGATGGGGAAATAATGATAAATTATAAAAGATTGAGAACTTCCAACTTAAGCCATGGATACAAAGCAGCTTGTATCAGATTAATTCTCCCACCAAAAGCAACTATAAAAGCTGTGTAAAAGTGTATCAGGGCCAAGCATGGTTGCTCACACTTGTAATAACAACACTTTGGGAGGCAGAGGCAGGAGAATCACTTGTGCCGAGGTGTTCAACACCAGTCTAGGCAACATTGTAAGACCTCTTCTCTACAAAAAGGTTAAAAAGTTAGCCAAGCATGGTAGTGCATGTTGGTAGTCCCAGCTACTCAGGAGGCTGAGGTGGGAGGATCACTTGAGCCCAGGAAGTTGAGGCTGCAGTGAGCTGAGATCATGCCACTGCACTCCAGCCTGGGCAACAGGGTGAGACCCTGTCTCAAAAAAAATATACATTTATATATATATTTTAAAATTTATATATATATGTATATATATAACATAAAACTATTATTTAAAGGACTGGAGAGCAACCAATACAAGCAGGACTTAAAGGTCTACAATCTTTAATAGAGAAGAAGCACAGGAAGTAGCTTCACATTCACCTCTGCTTTTTCCCTAAGGAGATTTTCCATATCACAGCATTGGTAAATAGAGCCCACACAGAAATCAGCAGTTTTACTAGGCTAAAGAAAAAAGAGGTCAGAATTCAGGGCGGCCAGAGGAGCTGGGATTTCAGAAGCAAAATTCCAGAGAAGATGAAACTGCAGAGAAGCCAAAATCTACCTACAAATTTCCCTCAACTCACTGGCTAATACAGGTGAGACGAAACACAGAAGAAAATATAAACTGGGGCTGGGTGCAGTGGCTCATGCCTGTAATCCCAGCACTTAGGAGACAGAGGCAGGTGGACTGCTTGAGCCCAGGAGTTTGAGACCAGCCTGGGCAACATGGTAAAATCCTGTCTCTACAAAAAATACAAAAATTAGCTGCAGTTAACTGTAATCATGCTACTGCATTCCAGCCTGGGCAACAGTGTGAGACCCTGTCACAAAAAGAAGGGAAGGGAAGGGAGGGGAGGGGAGGGAGGGGAGGGGAAGGGAAGGCAAAGGGAAGGGGAAGGGAAGGGGAAAGGAAAGGAAAGGAAAGGAAAGGAAAGGAAAGGAAAGGAAAGGAAAGGAAAGGAAAGGAAAGGAAAGGAAAGGAAAGGAAAGGAAAGGAAAGGAAAGGAGAAAATATCAACTGATCAACTGGGAGATTAAAGAGCTGAACATCAATTTCATCAGCTTCATGGTGCTCAGGAGACACAAATTGGAATTCAACTCCCAGCCAAGTAGAGGGGTCTTGGTAAATATCCCAGACTTTAAGACCCCAGAAGAGCCATCACCTAGTAATTGTGCAAAATTAAAAGCTACTATACCTAGAAAAGCATAAAACAAAACTTCAAAAGAATAAAAGTAATCACTGGTGCTCTACCTGCCTGCCAAAAAAAAAAAAAAAAAACACATGTGTAACCCTATCTGGAGAAATGCAACATCTACTGAAGTCTCTACAATTTGTAATCCATGATACTATACAAAATTAAGAGACAGGATAAAAATCAGAACAAATTACTAGAAAATAAGAGAAAAACTGGATGAGAGAAAAAGACTGGCAAGTGCTTCAGATATTGGAGTCATCAAAGAGGGACTTTAAAATTACTATAATATCTTTTTTAAAAGCCCCCAAAAGATAAAATAGATGAAAAGATAAAGATATCCTGATTCTCTTACAGGCTCAGAAAATTGAAATCAATGGATAAAAATCATCAGGGGTTTGATACCCTTAAGCCCCGCTTTGTTCAAGGGTCAATTGTATGTAGTAATATCCCAGAGGTAGCGTGACAGACCAGTGGGTGAAACTGAGTTTTCAGTAACTGGATCTAGGAAAAGTGGTTATCCACATGGGATAAAATGAAATAGCCCCCTACATCACTGCTTATGGATGTGGATTATATACTTAAATGTTAAGTGCAAAATTTTAAAATTTTTAAAAGAAAATAAACAGAAATATCTTGATAACCCCAGGGTAGGGAAAGATCTCTTATACAAGGCACAAAGAGCACTAAACCACAAAATTTTCAAATGGTAAGTTTGACTATATCCAATTTAAAACTACTAAGGAGAATATGCCTTGCAAAAAGAAAAAATGCAAGTCATGAACTTGGAGAAGACATCTGAAATCCGTAATATCTGTGACTAAATGAGAATTTTATGTTAGAATATGTGAATTGCTCCTAGAAATCAGTAAGTAAAAGACAAAACCTATTACAAAAATGAGGAAAAGACAGAATCGCCACTTCATAGAAGATACAATATCTTCTATGGCAATAAGCATATGGAGAGGTGCTCAACCCAATCAATAACCAGGGAAAGGCATATCAAAAAGAGATAGCATTTTATACCCATTTGACTGAGGGAGAAAAGAAGTTCAAGAGGTGAACAAGCAGAAAGATGAAGAGAGAAGTCTGGCATTGGAAGAGATGTGGCATTTCCAATATATTGCTGGTGGGAGTAAAGTGAGCCACCTACTTTGGAAATTATCTTATTGGCATTATCTTATTACTTAAATATTCACACACTGCCTGAACCAACAATTCTACCCCTACTTAGGCACCCAAGAGAAACTCTTGCACGTGTGCATCAAAAGACTGAATAAGAATATTAACGGTAACACTGTTCACGTAGCAGAAAACAGGAAATAACTCATTGCCTATCAACAACAACAGGTGAATAAATCAGAGATGCTGAGTATTTCCTCAGTAACTGAATATAGCCATGCCTGAAGCTGGGTGCCAGTCCAGACTGCTCAGTGACATGATGTATATTCTTCCTTTTCTGCTTAAACTAAGCTGAATGGGGTTGCTCTGATTTTCAAGTAAAGAAGTTTCTATTACACCAAGAAAATTATAATCCAAAGCTAAAGAAATAGAATTTGACAAATTCAATGACTAAAAACACCAAAGAATTTCCATAAACACAAGAATGTGTTTCCATAGCAAATGTCAAGACAGAGCTAGTTTGAAGAGGAGGAGGCTTAAACATAGTCACACCAACAACTCCATGAAAGCCAGAATTAAACTACCTGGAAGGTGATATCTCCGTGGCTGAATTTTGAAGTTAATATATTCACGAAGAGGACAACTCTGGGAGACAGGCGATGATGTACTCGCTGGAGAGGGCAGTTCTTCATATGCTATGGAATAATATTAGAAAACAAAATCACACGCTTAATTTGGCACAAGAGAGATTCAACCTAAGTAATGAAAAGTCTACTTAGAACTGACCCTGCATTCCCAATACAAAATATTAGATATTGTGGTTACATATTGTGGTTAGATTCCTAGGTCAGATACAAATTGTAAAATTAACCCTTGATGCTGCTGAAACGCTCTATACTTGGAATGAAACTTAACAGTAAAAATGCTTTGATAGCAACTTAATACATTGCCATATAACTGACTTTATTTTAAAAGAAGTTAAAATTAGAAGAATGTGATGGCTAGTGAAGGAAAGCTGGGTTTTATGCAGATTCTGAGGGACAAGCTTGCATTTTCAGAGATTTTTGTTAAATTGCTAGTTCTGGTCTAATTTCACTGGAGTCTTTCCTTTTCCAAAACCAGATAAAATCTCAGCATTATTCTTCGCTCATTGGTACAACTTAGGGTTACTCTTTGGCTCATATATGTGAGAGGAAGAGGGAAAAGGCTTTACAGGAAATAAATGGAAAGGGGGTAAAGAAAGATGAAAGAGCAAGTAAGTAAAAGAGTAAGTGTTCCCGAAAGAAAGCAATGGTTAGTTACAGAAACTAAGCTCTGAAAGAAAAAGGAAAAGAATTGAACAGGCTTTCCTTGAAAGTGAGCAAAGATGTGGTAGAGAAGAAACATCTAGATCTTTGCATCAGATAAGGCTACTAAGAGTAGATATTTACTTATTGTATGAAATATCTGTCTTCTAAGTGTGTAGAAGAAAACAAGAGGCAGGGAAGTATTGATTATATCCACCAGAGATTAGTAAATTAGATGTTGAAATTTGAAGACTTTTAATCTCGTCCCTAATCCCAAAGATACAATAAAACCTTCCTGCCACCCAAGCCAAATGTGTCCTTATTGCCAATCCTCCTTCCTCAACCTCGTTCTGAATCCACCATGAACTGGATCCATTCCTTCTCGGTCAGCTGCTTCACTCTGTTATCTTTCACATGCCAGGAATCAGGCTTTTTAGCAAACACTGCACAGCAGAAGCGCTCCACTCTGAGTGCATACACATATCCACAAAGACTTCCTTTATCATATACTCCAAGGAATTTGCATAAGTAATTTATCGTCCCCTTCTCCATACAGAAGTGATGCACGGGCAGTTTCCCAATGGAATGTTTTGTTACTTCTTCTAACTTAGTAAGGTAACTCTTCTCTGATTTAAAGCCAATTATTTCTTTATCTTTATTTAGACCAACGAATAAATATCCTCCATCAGTATTTGCAAATGCAGAAACATATTGAGGGAGAATCTCTCTAATTCGTTGTAACAACTTTTCTGTTGAGAAGTTTTTAATTTCAACGTGTGTGGATTCAGTAAAGTTCAATTTTTCTTTATAATTAAGTTCTGTTCTGTTAAAAAAATCAGCAGCCAAGGCTTCCATGTTACTTTCTTCTTGTACATCAACACAGGCCCTCTTTGCGGGCAATTCTGGTCTTAAATATGCTCTCCCTCCAGTTTTTTCCTTGTCTTTGAGGAACTCCAGTGCAGCAGAAGCATTCATGACTTTTGCAGACGTTACATCTCTCTTGTACAAACTGGAGCTCAACGTGGCAATCTGCAGACTAGAGGTGTCCAGGCTCCATGATTTCACAAAAATGTGAAAGTAGTTACCATTCTGCATGAAGTCCAGGAAATTAGGAACAAATGGCAGCATATTACTAAAAGAATTTTCCAAATCTAGTCCTATTCCATCTTTTTTGTAACTATAGTCTTCATTCTCAACTTCAGCCTTGATCACTCCCCCTCCAGAATTCAGCAGAGCACACACAGCTCGTGAGATATTTTCATTCTGCTGTTTACTCAGTTGACGATCCTTCATTTTGTTTCTATTGTTCTCTCCAAGAGTGACTCTTCCCACATTTAGAACCAGCTCAGCATAATTTGTGTCTAAATCAATACTGATGTTCATTTTCCCAGCAGTTAAGCAGTTTCCAAGCAGGAGTTCCTTTCTGTAAAATAGACAGAGCCGTTAGAATAGGAGCTAAACCAGAGAGACAGCAAATTCTGCATTATGAGGCAAACACAGAAAAATCCTTTACTGTATATTTTCCACTAGACTGGTAAGTATATGAGTCTGAGATAACTAATTTCTGACAAATTTTGAGCTCAGGCTGTCATAATTTATACGCCTACTGAATTTTCAAATTTGTTACAACTGTTTTATATGATCTTATTCTAATAATTTTAATTTTGTCTTTATATGTCCTTGTGTCCTTTCTCATCACTAATATTGTACAATTTGTTTTCTCTTTTCTTTCTTTAAGTAAATCCCTGGAGGGATTCTACGTTTTTATCTTCCCAGTGGACCAGGTTTTAGTCATACATATTATTTCTGCTTTACTTTTTATTTTAGTAATTTCAGCTTTTACCTTCATTGATTATCTCCTTTTACGGGAAATCCTTTTGGAAAACTGCCAGATAGGGTCTAAGAGAGTCCAGCAATAAAAATCTTAATTATTTTTTATTCTTATAAGAATGAATTAGATTCACAAATGTTGGGCATTGATCTCAAGCAAAGCAGAACAACTCACTGTGCCCTTTCCCTATCAAACATCCATGTTTTAAATGAGGTAATTGTGGGTGGCAAGCCACCCAGGTGCCAAGGCAAGAGACCAAGGGCACTAGCTGTTCCAGTATAATAAAGAAAAAATATAGAATTAAGAATAGGTATACTAAAAATAGATTATAGATATGATTATATATGATTATCATTAATCATTAGTTTGTAGGATTATTCTTTATTCCAATACTATAATAATCTTTGTTCTACAATTATAACCTAGAAAAAAACAGGCCATACAGAGATAGGAGCTGAAGGGACACAATGAGAAGTGACCAGAAGACAAGAGTGTGAGCCCTCTGTCACGCCCCGACAGGGCCATCAGAGGGCTCCCTGGTCTACTGGTAACGCCAGCACCTGGGAAGGCACCTGTTACCTAGCGGACCTTGGTCTAGCGGTAGCGTCAGTGCCTGGGGAAGGCACCCATTACTCAGCAGACCGGGAAAGGGAGTCTGCCTTCCCCAGGGGAGTTAGAGAAGACTGCTCCACCACCTCTTGTGGAGCAGCCATCTGGAGGCCTAACCATCTCCCTATGATGCTGTGCCTCAGCAGTCACGTTCCTGGTCCACTTTCAAGTTTCACGCTGTACACCTGGCTCTGCCTTCTAGATAGCAGTAGCAGAATTAGTGAAAGTACTAAAAGTCTTTGAAATGCATAGAAAAAATAATGGCATGAGCTGTCCTCTCTCTGCCTTGGCTACCAAACAGGGAAGGGCCCCCTGTCCAGTGGACACGTGACTCACGTGACCTTACCTATCATTGGAGATGGCTCACACTCCTTACCCTGCCCCCTTGTCTTGTATCCAATAAATAACAGTGCAGCCTGGCATTCAGGGCCACTACTGGTCTCCACACCTTGGTGGTAGTGGCCCCCTGGCCCAGTTGGTTTTGTTCTATCTCTTTGTCCTGTGTCTTTATTTCTATGATGTCTCATCTCCACACATGAGGAGAAAAACCCACAGACCCTGTAGGACTGGACCATACAGGTAATATTGGTTTTTTTGTTTGTTTGTTTTGTTTTGTGACGGAGTTTTGCTCTTGTTGCCTAGGCTGGAGTGCAATGGCACAATCTCAGGTCACTGCAACCTCCGCCTCCTGGGTTCAAGGGATTCTCCTGCCTCAGCCTCCCAAGTAGCTAGGATTACAGGCACCTGCCACCTGGCTACTTTTTTTTTTTTTTTTTTTTGGATTTTTAGTAAAGACAGGGTTTCACCATGTTGGCCAGGCTGGTCTCCAACTCCTGACCTCAGATGATCCGCCTGCCTCAGCCTCCCAAAATTCTGGGATTACAGGTGTGAGCCACCATGCCCAGTCAAGGTAATATTCTTATATACAAAACACCTGTGCCCTACCTTGAATGTTTGTGTCTTCCCAAAATTCATATGTTGAAATTCTAATGTCCAACATGATGGGGCCTTTGGAAAGTGATTAGATTAAAGGGTGGATCCCTCATGAATGAGATTAGTACTCTTCTAAAAGGGACCTTAGAAAGCTAGCGATGGCAGCCTGCCATCACAAAAGCAGAAGCAGGGAGATGCAGTTAGGGCTGCACACTTTCTGGAGCCCATGGGAGCCCTGCCTCTTCCAAGCTGGGATGTGAGCTTCCCAGGTGCTTCTGCAGCCACCCAGACCACCACTGTAGACCCAGGCTTTCCGCTCTAAGGAGCATGCTGGAATCCTGCCCCACAACCCTGCCCCATGCAGCTGCAGTCACCCAAGTTGAGATTGCAGATTCAGGCATCCCTGCACTCTTGGGGCCTGGGAAGACCCCCCTGCCCTCGCAGGCTCAGAAGTGGCTGCTCCCACTGCCTGGCTTCTCCTTCTCCCTGCTACCAATGCCCACTCTGGTCTGAGAGCAAAGACTAGCCAAACTCCGGAGACATAAATGGAGTGGGAGGCAGACAGATTCCTGGGTCAAAGGAAGCAGTCCCTGGTAGGGCCACATCTTCAGGGCCTGAAGGCTGGGGACCAGGCTGCCAGTCCTGTGGACTGTGGGGGCTTGTGGTGCCTCTTCTGGGGCTGCATGTGGACTGATGGCACACACTTTCTCCACTCTGAGGTCCATAAAAGCCTTGGGCTCAGCCAGAGCAGGGTCAGAGGAGGAAGAGATGAAGAGAGGACCAACTTCAGAGAGGAACTACCCTCTCTGCTGATAGCAGGAGACGACAGGACAACCAGCTGCAGAGAGGAACTATCCTCTCTGCTGAGAGCTTCAGAGACCTGCAGAGACATTGGGACTACAGCTGCAGAGAGGAGCAACTGTCCCCAGGGCCTCCTCTCTGCTGAGAGCAGCAGACGTAGGAAGGACCAGTAGCAGAGAGAAGCTACCCTCCCCAGGGCCTCCCCTCTGCTGACAGCTGAACATTCCACGGGATGACCTGCCTACAGAGAGGAGCTACTCACTGCAGGTCTCCGTTGAGCTGTCCTAACACTTAATAAAATTCATCTTCGTCTTGTTCACCCTTCATTTGTCTGCATACCTCATTCTTCCTGGACACAGGACAAGAACTCTGGCAAAGGTGCCACCAGCCACAGAGGTTTCTGGCCAGAAAATCGACACCCCAAAGATCCCGTAACACTAGTTCACCCCTTCTGCCATACGAAAAACACAGAAGAAGTTGACAGTCTGCAATTGGAAGAGGGTCCTCACTAGAATCCAATGATGCTGGTATCTTGATCTTGGACTTCCCAGCCTCCAGAACTGTGAGTAATAAATTTCTGGTATTTAAAAGCCACCCAGTTTATGGCATTTTGTTATGGCAGGCTGACTAGACTAAGACAGTGTGCTTTAGTCTATGTATACCTAATCCATTAGCTCTTTTCCTTTAAAATCTATTGGGATCACTGTATTGCTATAGACGAAAATCTAAAAATATTGTAGGTTTGTCAAGTGGCCTAGAGACAGTTGAGAGTAAAGTCCATCATAGGTAGTAATCACTACACTAGGAAAGGGCTATAAAGGGGTCAGAATATTCCTGTCCACTGCTAGACCAATATCATGCAGATACTCAGCTAAGGTTGTGGATACCACCTGTGTCTCTATTAATTTCTGATCATGTGTAAACAATAATAAAATTGAGGCCCCAGATCATTTGGACAACTGGGGTTACATCAAGAGAATTTATATGCAAATCATGGTAGTAACATACAGAGGGAAAAAGTACCATCTATTCCATATAACATTTAACAATTTACAGGGACCAGACTAGATGTTCAATAAATGACACAACTCCTTGTGCACCAGAGTAGTCACCACTCCACATGTGATTTGGGGACTCTGTGCTTTTGCATAGGTGTGCTCTGAGACTCTAACGTTTTCCTCCACCTTTGTCGCCTGATAAACTCTTTATCATCCATCCCAGAACTCCCATATTTGTCCTTCACTCTCTGCTACTCCCACTGAGCTTTGTACTTGTACTCGGCACTAATTTCACCATAGATCTAGGGAAATATTTAGAAACAAAGCAGTGAAGTGGCCAGAGCAGTTGTTTTCTTTTCTTTTTTTTTTTTCACTCAAGCAATTATTTTATTCTAATAAATAATTTCAGAATTACATAAAATTCATAGTTAATGAAAACATAGCAAATAATTAGGATTTAACTTCTATACAGAAATGAATGAGCTCAAATATTAATTTAATTTTAGAAATTAAAGAAATTTTATATGGAAACTTTAGAAACATAAAGTTTGACCTCATAATAATTCTCACTGGAATGTGTTTAAAGTAGTAACTTTATAGTCCTATAGTGCTATTGATAACATTTTGGATATTCAGGTTAGTGAACATCATTTTTTCCCAATTTTAATAAGATTTCCTAAAACTGCAGCAACGTAGTTTCTTTCAACTTTGAGTTAAATGTCTTTCTATGACTGCTTGAATAGTTCGCAACCTCCAGCATAAATGGGTTAACTATTCATAGATATTACTTTATATGGAGTTAAAAATATAAGAGGTAATCAGACTCACACTTTGTGTAATCAAAAATTTCATAGTTATCCAAATATAATTTACTTTATAATATAGTTACATAAATGTTGATTGTAAAACTTCCTCATTTTTGTTCATATATCTATTTTTTCCCATTACCTAATAAAAATTGTCCTATTTAATAAGCTACTAAATCTAAGGTTTGTGTAAAATTTTAAAATATTACTCCTTCTATCTTCTTTATCTTTTCAGTTGTTTTCAAACTGCAGGAAATCAAGCAAGGACTCCTAATCATGTAAGATACCAGAAGGAGAAGCTTTGGTTCAGTTCCCACCTTAGACATTGAACCTCAGGGGGTTCAAAGCACTTTCTGTGTTCTGGAATGCCCTCCTTGAAATTATCTAAGCCATTTTCAGTGCCAGGTACCAATCAGCACCAGCAGTGTCATCCTGGCAGGGTGCCCCAGACTGGACAGAACTACTCACATCCCCATTCCTTCCATTTGGGAAACTCAATGGCCCTTCACCCAAGAAATCCTGGGACTTGTGCCTGTGAGGTTGTCCTAGGACCTCATGGCTAGGTCCTATTCCAGGAGAATAGCCTGGCAAGTGCATTGCTCTCACCACCTGGAGCAGGATTTCTTTCACAGGATCAAGTCAGATTGGATTGCCAGGATGGTGCTGATAATGCTGATTTGGGTTGATTCAAATTGTTTATATTGACAGAGGCGCACAAAAAAATATTTACTCAGGTAAAATTTATTACTGAAGCCATCTGGTCCATGGCTTTTCGTGGTTGGGTTTTTGATTACTGATTCTATCTCCTTACTAGACATAGGTCTATTCGGATTTTTTGGCTTTTCCTGATTCAGTGTTGGTAGGTGATGTGTTTCTAGGAATTTGTCCATTTCATCTAGGTTATTTGATTTGTTGGCATACAATTTTTCACAGTACACTCTTATAATCCTTTTGATTTCTATAAAATCAATAGTAATGTCCCTTCTTTCATTTCTGATTTTAGTTGAGATTTTTCTTTCATTAGTCTAGCTAAAGGTTTGTCAATCTTGATCTTTTCAAAAAACCAACTCTTGATTTTTCATTAATTTTTCCTACATATTTTGACTTTTTATATAGTCATTCTGACTAGTATGAGATGGTATTTCATTGTGATTTCACTTTGCAGCTCTCTGGTGACTAGTGATGTTGACATTTTTCACGTTTGTTAGCAACTTGTATGTCTTCTTTTGAGAAGTTTCTGTTCATGCCCTTTGCTCATTTTTTAAATGAAGTTGTTTGGTTTTTTCCTGATTCATTTAAGTTCCCTATAGATTCTGGATATTAGTCTTTTGTTGGATGCATGATTTGCAAACATTGTCTCCCATTCTACAAGTTCTCTGTTTACTCTGTTGAGACTTTTGCTGTGCAGAAGCTGTTTAGTTTAATTAGGTCTCATTTGTCTATCTTTGATTTTGTGGCATTTGCTTTTGACATCTTTATTATAAATTATTTGCCTAAGGCAATGTCTAGAAGAGTATTTCCTAGGTTTTCTTCTAGAACTTTTATAGTTTGTGGTCTTACATTTAAGTCTTAATTTTGAGTTAATTTTTGTATATGGTGAGAGATAGGGATTCAGTTTCATTCTTCTGCATATGGTTAGCCATTTATTGAATAGGGTGTCCTTTCTCCATTGGTTATTTTGGTGGACTTTATCAAAGATGAGTTGGTTGTAGGTGTGAAGCTTTATTTCAGGGGCCTCTATTCTGTTCCATTGGTCTATGTGTCTATTTTTGTATTAGTACTATGTTTTGGTTACTGTAGCCTTGAAGTGTAGTTTGAAATGCAGTAATGTGATGTAAGGCTCCCTACCCATTTTGTTCTTTTTGTTTAGGATTGCCTTGGCTATTCAGGCTCTTTTTTGGTTGCATACACATTTTAAAATCATTTTTTCTAATTCTGTGAAAATAACATTGGTAATTTCATAGGAATAGCATTGAATCTGTAGATTGTTTTGGAGAGTGTGAACATTTTAATGTTATTGATTCTTCCAACCCATGAGCATGGAATGCTTTTGCTTTTGTTTGTGTTATCTGTGATTTCTTTCAGCAGTGTTTGATAGCTTTCCTCATAAAGTTCTTTCACCTCCTTGATTAGGTGTATTCTTAAGCTTATTTTCCTTTGGCTACTATAAATGGGATTATGTTTTTTATCTGGTTCTCAGCTTGAACATTATTGTTGTATAGAAATGCCACTGATTTTGTACATTTATTTATTTATTTATTTATTTATTTTATTTTGAGATGGAGTCTTGCTCTGTCACCCAGGCTGGGGTGCAGTGGCGCAATCTCGGCTCACTGCCAACTCCACCTCCTGAGTTCACGCCATTCTCCTGCCTCAGCCTCCTGAATAGCTGGGACTACAGGCGCCCACTATCATGCCCGGCCAATTTTTTTTTTTTTTTTTTTTTTTTTTTTGTATTTTTTAGTAGAGACGGAGTCTCACCATGTTAGCCAAGATGGTCTCGATCTCCTGACCTCGTGATCTGCCCACCTAGGCCTCCCAAAGTGCTGGGATTACAGGCATGAGCCACCGTGCCTGGCCTGTACATTTATTTTTTATCCTGAGAATTTGCTGAAGACATTCATCAGGTCTAGGAGTTTTTGGCAGAATCTTCAGGGTTTTCTAGGTCTACAATCATATCATCAGCAAAGACAGATAATTTGACTCCCTCTTTTCCTATTTGGATTACTTTTATTTCTTTTTCTTGCCGGATTGCTCTGGCTAGGACTTCAGTATTATGTTGAATAGGAATGGTGAGAGTAGATGTCATGATACTGTTCTAGTTCATAAGGGAAATGCTTCCAGCATTTTCCTGTTTAGTATAATGTTAGCTGTGGATTTTCTCATAGATGGCTGTTGTTATTTTGAGGGCTGTTCCTTCAATGTCTGGTTTGTTGAGAGTTGTTAATCACAAAGGGATGTTGGATTTTATTGAATGCTTTTTCTGTGTCTATTGGGATGATCACATAGTTTTTCTTTTAATTCTGTTTCTGTGGTGAATCACATTTATTGATCTGCATATGTTGAACCATTCTTGCACCCCAGGAATAAAGCCCACTTGATTGTGGTGAATTAGCTTTTTGATGTGCTGCTGGAATCAGTTTTCTAGAATTTTGCTGAGGGTTTGTGCATCTATGTTTATCAGAGATATTGACCTGTAGTTTTATTTTTTCTTCTGTCCTTGTCAGATTGTGGTATCAGGATATACTGATTTCATAGAATATGATTTAGGGAGGAGTCTTCCTACTCAATTTTTTAGAACAGTTTCAGTTGGATTGGTGCCAGGTCGTTTTGTACCTCTGGTAGAATTTGTCTGTGTATCCATCTTGTCTAGGGCTTTTTTTGGTTGGTCGATTTTTTATTACTCATTGAATTTCCTTACTCATTATCTATCTGTACAGGATTGCTGCTTCTTCCTGGTTCATTCTTAGAGGTTGTGAGTTTCCAGGAATTTATCCGTTTTCTCTAGATTTTCTTTTCTTTTCTTTCTTTCCTTCTTTCTTTCTTTCTTGCTTGCTTTCTTCTTTCTTTTTTTTTTTTTAACAGGGTCTCACTCTATCACGTAGGCTGGAGTGCTGTGGTACAATCAAGGTTCACTGTAGCCTCGAACTCCTGGGCTCAAATGATTCTCCAACCTCAGCCTCCTGAGTAGCTGGGACTACAGGCATGTGCCACCACACCTGGCTAACTTTTTTAATTTTTTTGGTAGAGACAGAGTCTCACCATGTTGCCCAGGCTGCTCTTGAGCTCCCGGGCTCAAGCAATCCACCTACCTCAGCCTCCCAAAGTGCTGGGATTATAGGTGTGAGCCACTACACCCAGCCATTTCCTCTAGATTTTCTAATTTGTGTGCATAGAAATGTTCACAGTAGTCTCTGAAAATCTTTTATATTTCTGTGGGATTGGTCATGGTGGCATCCTTGTCATTTGTGATTCTGCTGATTTAGATCTTCTCTTTTTGTTAATCTAGCTAGTAGACTATCAATTTTGTTTATCCTTTCAAATAATCAAGTATTTGTTTCATTGATCCTTTGTATAAATTTTTGAGTCATAGTTTCTTTAGGTTCTGCTCTGATTTTAGTTATTTTCTTCTGCTAGATTTGGGTTTAGTTGTTCTTGTTTTTCTAGTTCCTTTAGGTGCAAGGTTGGAGTGTTATTTCTTAATACAGGCAGTTAGTGCTATAAACTTTCCTCTTAACACTGCTTTTGCCATATCGCAGAGCTTTTGGTATGTTGTATCTCTATTTTATTTTGTTTCAAAAAACTTTTTGATTTCTGACTTAAATTCATTGCTTACAGCTAAGCATGGTGGCACATGCTTGCAATCCCAGCACTCTGGGAGGCTGAGGTGGGTGGATCACTTAAGCCCAGATGTTTGAGACTAGCCTGGGCAATATGGCAAAACCCGATCTTTACAAAAAATACAATTAGCTGGGCATGGTGACACATGCTTGTAGTCCTAGCTACTCGGGAGGCTGAGATGGGAGGACTGTTTGAGCCTGGGAGGTGGAGGCTGCAGTGAGCCAAGATCATGCCACTGCACTCCAGCTTGGGTAACAGAATAAGACCCTGTCTCAAAAACAAAAGGTAATTATTACATGTTTTCATTATCATAATAATGTTAAAAAGTAAAAAAAAATCATTGTTTGTCCAAAAGTCATTCAGGATTATGTTGTTTAGTTTCCACATATTTGTGTGGTTTTGAGAGTTCCTCTTGGTATTGCTTTCTATTTTTATTCCATTGTGGTCCATGAAGGTGCTTAGTATGATTTTGATTTTTTTGAAATTATTAAAATTTGCTTTATGACCCAGAATGTGGTCAATCTTTCAGTGTGTTCCATGTGCAGATGAGAAGAATGTATATTCTGTGGTTGTTGAGTGGAGTATTCTGTAGATGTCTATTCGGTCCAACTGGTTACATGTCAATCTTAAGTCTAGAATTTATTTGCTAGATTTCTGCCTTGGTGGTCTCTCTAATGTTGTCAGTGGGGTATTGAAGTCTCCCACTATCATTATGTGGCTGTCAAAGTATTTTATTTGGTCTAGAAGTACTTGTTTTATGAATCTGGGTGCTCCAATGTTGAGTGTGTATATATTCAGGATAGTGAAGTCCTCTTGTTGAATTGAATCCTTTATCATTATGTAGTGACCTCTTTTGTCCTTTTTTTTTTTTTTTTTTTTTTTTTTTTTTTTTTTACTATTGTTGACTTAAGGTCTATTTTATCTGATACCAGAATAGTGACCCTTGCTCTTTTTTGTTTTCCATTTGTGTGATAGATATTTCTCGATCCATTTACCTTGAGCCTATGGGTGTCATTACATGCAGGATGGCTCTCTTGAAGACAGCAGAAGGATGGGTCTTGTATTTTTATCCAATTTGCCAGTCTATGTCTTTTAAGTGAGGCATTTAGGCTGCTTACATTCAAGGTTAATTTGATATGTAAGGTTTTATTTCTGTCATAGTGCTGTTAGTTAAATGATTTGTAGTCTCATTTATGCAGTTGCCTTACAGGGTTTGTGGGCTATGTGCTGGCAGCAAGTATCGTTCTTTTGTTTCCATATTTAAAACTCCCTTGAGCATCTCTTGTAGGGCTAGTCTGATGATGCTTAATTCCCTTAGCAATTGTTTGCCTGGGAAATACTTTATTTCTCATTTGCTCATGAAGCTTAGTTTGACAGAATATGAAATTCTTGGCTGGCATTTCTTTTCTTTGAGAATGCTAAGAAGGGGATCCCACTCTCTTTTGGCTTGTAAAGTTTCTGCTGAGAAGTCTGCTGTTAGTCTGATGGGTTTCCCTCTTAGGTAATGTGGCCCTATTCTCTAGCTACTTTTAAGATTTTTTTCTTTTGCATTGACCTTGACTAGTCTGATGACTATGTACCTTGGAGATGGTCATCTTGTATAGCATCTTCTCAAAGGAGTTCTCTGGATTTCTTGTATCTTCATGTCTACCTCTCTAGCAAGATTGGGAAATTTTCCTGAATTATATCATCAACTATGTTTTCCAAGTTGCTTACTGTCTCTTCTCTCTCAGGAATGCCAATAAGTTGTATACTTACTCAATTTACATAATATCGTATTTCTCAAAGGCTTTGTTCTTTTTTATATATTCTTTTTTCTTTGTTTTTGTCTAACTGGTTTGATTTAAAGGAAATGTCTTTGAGTTCTGACATTCTTTCTTCTGTGTCATCTCATATGTTGTTAACACTTCCAACTGTTTTTGAAATTCCTGTAGTGAATTTTTCAATTCCAGAAGTTCTGTTTGTTTCCTTCTTAATATATCTTTGTCATCTTTCAAACCTTGGATCATTTTTCTGTTTTCTTTGTGTTGGATTTCAACTTTCTCTTGAATTTCTTTGCCATTCATCTTTTGAATTCAATATGTGTCATTTCAGACATTTCATTCTGATTACGATTCACTGCTTGGGAGTTACTGGGATCCTTCATAGGAGAAGAAATGCTCTGGCTTTTCGTATTGCCGGAGTTCTCACACTGTTTCTTTCTTATCTGAGAGAGTTGATGTTTCCCCTGTTTTTGAATTTGCTGTTATTTAGATGGGTCTTCTTGATATTTTATTCTTTTTTCCCTTGGGGGTATTACCATGGTATATACCTCCATTATATGGCTCCAATATATGACTCCATTTCTGGGTGTTTTCAGAGTGCCAAGGCTCTGTACAGATTCCCTTGTTGCAGATAGGTTTGTGCAGTGGCTTTCTCAGACATTACTTGTTGTAGTGATGTAATATTGTTTGGTGGTGTAGTTCAGGCTGCAGTCCAGTATATGGTGCTTAAAAGTAAGAGCCAGAGGGTAGGGCTAGGGGCAGAGGCAACAAGAAAGCATGCACTCCTCCATCTCACCTTCAGTGGGGGAGGAGCTGCTGCAGAAGCCCAAGAAACAGTCTTTTTCACCTTTATATTTTCAATGTGGCATTCAGTCACTGGCTAGTATCCTTTCATTTCAACTTGAAAAATTCCCTTTAGCATTTCTTGTAGGGCAGGTCCAATATAACGAACTCTCTGAACTCTTGTTTAGGAATGTCTTAATTTATCCCTCGTTTTTGAAAAGTTTTTGCCAGATATGGAATTCTCAGTTGATAGTTTTTTTGTTTTTGCTTTTTGTTTGTTTGTTTGTTTTTGTTTTTAGTACTTTAAATATATCAGCCTTTTCCCTACTGCCTTTTGGCCTTCAATGTTTCTGCTGAGAACTTGGCGGTTAATCCTATTGAGGACAACTTATACATGATGAGTGTCTTCTCTTTTGCTGTTTCCAAAAGTCTCCCTTTATCTTTGCATATTGACAGTTTGATTATAATGTGTTTTGATGTAGGTCTCTACGGATTTATCCTACTCAGAATTAATTTAGCTTCTTGGAGTTGTAGATTCACATCTTTCATAAAATTTGGGACATTTCCAGCCATTATTTCTTCAAATCATTTATCTGATCCTTTCTCTCTTCTCCTTCTAGGGTTAATATAATGCATATATTGGTGTCCTTGACATTATTCCACAAGTCTCTTGTGCTCTGTAGGCTTTTTTCTTTTTCTTTTTTTTTTTTTAAATGGAGCTTTGCTCTTTCACCCAGGCTGGAGTGCAATTACTCAATCTCAACTCTGCAATCTCTGCCTCCGAGTTCAAGTGATTCTCCTACCTCAGCCTCCCAAGTAACTCGGATTATAGGTGTGTGCCACCAGGCCCCCTAATTTTTGTATTTTTAGTAGAGATGGGGTTTCATCATTTGGCCAGGCTGGTCTCAAACCCCTGACCTCAGGTGATCTGCCCACCTTGGCCTCCCAAAGTGCTAGGATTACAGGCATGAGCCACCACACCCATCGCCTTCATTCTTTTCTTTCTGCTCTACAGGCTTGATAAGTTGTATTGTCTTGCCTTCAAGTTCACTGATTTTCTTATTTCTGCCTGCTCACATCTCTTATCGAAACTCTTTAATATAATAATTTTTTCCATTCAGTTATTTTTCAGTTCCACAGCTTCCATTTGGCTCCTTTTTAAAATTTCTAGTTTGTTTGTTTGTTTAGATGGAGTTTTGCTCTTCTTGCACAGGCTGGAGTGCAGTGGCACTCTCAGTTCACTGCAACCTCTGCGTCCCCGGTACAAGCGATTCTCCTGCCTCAGCCTCCCAAGTAGCTGGGATTACAGGCGCTCGCCACCACGCCCAGCTAATTTTTTTGTATTTGTAGTAGAGACAGGGTTTCACCCTGTTGGCCAGGCTAATCTGGAACTCCTGACCTCAGGTGATCCAACTGCCTCAGCTTCCAAAGTGCTGGGCTTACAGGCATGAGCCACAGCGCCAGACCAATTTCTACTTTTTGTTGATATTCCTATTTTGCTCATAAATTTTTCCTGATTTCCTTTAGTTCTTTGTCCATGTTTTCCTTTATCTCTTTGAAAATATTTAAATAGTTGTGTGGTTTTTGTGTTTTTAAAGTTACAGACAAAATTACATATATTGGTTATGTACAAAATGTTTTCTTGAAAAATGTGTACATTACGGAATGGCTAAATTGAGCTAATTTCCATATGCATTACTTCACATACTTATTTTTTGTGGTGAGCACAGTTAAAATCTACTTTTTAAGCAATTTTCAAAAATAAAACACATTAATTATTGTCACTATGTTTACAGTAGAGCTGTTCAACTTATTTCCTCTATCTAACTGAAATTTTGTATCCTTTGACCAACATTTCCCCAACCCACCTCCACCCACTCCATCAATCTACTCTCTATTTCTAAGAGTTCAATTATTTTTAGATTCCACATATAAGTGAGATCATGCAGTATTTATCTTTGGCTGCCTGGCTTACTCCACTTAACATCCTCCAGATTCATCCACATTATCACAAATGACAGAGAATCTAAGAAAAGAGACTCAACTCCTGGTAGATGAACAACAGTGAAGCCAGGTAAGCACAGTCATTTAAGTTTAAATTTAAAATTTGGCCAAGTGTACTGGCTCATGTCGGTAACACCAGCACTTTGGGAGGCCAAGGCAGGAATATTGTGTGTGCCCAGGAGTTCAAGGCTGCAGTGAGCCATGATCATGCCACTGCACTCTAGCCTGAATGACAGTGTGAGACCCTGACTCAAAAAGAAAAAGTAATAATACTCTTAATGTGGCAAAGTTACACAAAAAAGCAAAGGGAGATGTATGATCCCACCATGCCAAACTTTCTCCACAGTACTCTACCACAATTAGCATCCTTTAGACCCAATTTCTTCATATTTCTTAGACACGAGGATGCCCCAAGGGCGAGTCCACCTTCCATGCTGACCTGACAGAAAAGAGTCTTCATTCTTTTTACTCCCGCAAAAGCAGCAGGGGAATCGGTTCCACATCTGCCCAGTCACACAGCCCCAGCCCTACCATTTTCCGGTAATGCCTGGCCAAGCAGCCCCTGCTCTCCAATTCTTCCTGCAGCCTCTGTAACTGGAGTCCTGTCCCCTTTCCTCCCTGCCCACCTTCCTGCACTGTCTGCATCAGGCCTTGCTCTGGATGAACCCTTTTGGTTCACCCACCATACACAGAAGGGGACAGAAATCACATCTCACCCTCAGATTGCTTAAGGAGGGTGCCCATACCCCTGGGAAACTTGGAACCCATGGGAGCTCAGTTGAGCCATCTTATAGAGGACTCAGCACTCGTGGACTAGCCTGGGATCCTGGCCACTCCAGTCCAACACCTGCAGCCGTGTAAAACTTTCCATGGTTCAAAACCTCTGGCTTCAGGCATACATCTGGAACACAATGCTAAAAATTAATTAATTAATTAATTAATTTAATAAAATAAATAAAAATGAGCTGGGGACTGAGCCGACCAAATCCCTAGGGCCTAAAATTCACTGGCCTCCCTTAAACCTTGGGTCTAGGTTTACAGGTTAGATGTTTCCACTGAAATCCTTTATACTTTTGACTATAGGGGAAATTCTATCAGAATTCTATCAGAACTCACGATTTAGGCTATATTGTTGGCTATCTTTAATGGGAATGGGGGTGACATTCATATCTCCTTAGAGTTATGCCAGAACAGCAGGTTGGAAAGAACTACAACCACAAGGGCGGAACAGGAAGCATAAGAGCTGTCCTGGGGAACAAAAAGCATGGAGCGTGATTTGTGATTTGCCCTCCTCGGATACCATTTTGCATTTAGTTCGGGACAGCACTGCTCTCACCCTTCCCCTCTTCTAGATGATAAACCAGCAGCGCAAGAGGGTGACTGGTTTTTTTTCTTTCAGGATCTAGCGACGCAGTTCGTCAGTGCCCGGTCACATTTCCCTAAATAACCCATTCCCCAACTCCCTGAATGCTCGGGACTCCAGGAGGATGGGCAACCTCCATCCGACGGATACCTGCCAAGTCTGGCCTGTCCATACAGCACACCCCGCTTCTCTAGCTCTGCTCCAACACCGCAGATCCCCGCGGCTCTCCCTGCAGCTCCCCTCGCCCGCCCTGCGGCTTTTTAAGGCGCTCCCCAGCCCACGCAGGGGCAGAAGTTTTGTCACCCACAGCTTTGAAGTCTGACATTGCTAAGTCCACCACAGCCTGCGGTTTTGACAGACGTTGCTACAGAGACAGGAGCCAAGGAGCCAAAATGCTTAGAAACGAGAGAAAGCAGCCCCGGCAGCTTTTTTTTTTTTTTTTTTTTTTTTTGCGCTGGCAGCACCCCACCTCGTCCCGGAGCCAACAGACCCCCCTGGGAATAAGAAACGGAGGCTGGAAGGTTTGGCAATGGAACGGGACGAATTTATCTCCGCACAATTCCCTGGAAACAGGATTCCTTGCAGGCGCGAGTGCACCGCAGGTGCCAGCACCCTTCCCTTGAGCAACTGAAAGTTAAACGCCCACGTGAATAGCTCTGCGGGATCAACGGAAATTCCCGTTTCGTCTGTACCTATTAGTATTTTCTAAGCGGAAAAGAAAGTCATTTGAAGAGAACAAAGAAAGAACGAACCTGGCGAGGTCCACGTCTGTGCACTCTTCACCGAGTAAGGCGACCTGAGTTCTTATCCACTTTGCCGCTGTCGGCGTCTGGTGAGCGGCTAGCCCCTCCCTCAGCTGCATTTCTATTGGGCAGTCCATGCTCCGACGCTCCGGAAGTGGTGGCACCGCACTCGCTTTTTTTGCGAAATTGTGTCCTCAAAATTAACGCAGGACTGCTATCCCGTTGCTCGAAAAGTGCAATTGACGCCAGAAACCCGGGGAGAGCAGCTGCTACCGCACAGGGGAGGAGGGAGGTGCGAGGAGCGGGTTGCTCCCAGACAGACAGATTGGGACCCCTTGCGGTGTAGGGAGTATATTGCGGCCATCTAGGCCTATTAGTTGGCTTCGGACATTCCAGTGGCTCCTCTAACTGGATACAGCCCTCCTGCCACATTGCTTTCGTGGGGCCCTTATTATGGTAATTATGATAATACAGGATTCTCCAGGCAACATGTCTAAGAATTGTTGCGAAAACCCATACCTTTTGAAATGCACACAGACCAAATTGACTCACTAACTGAGGAGTTCACCAGTCTGAATTGCCCTTTCTCCCTAGCTCCATCCCACTCCGGACTCAATTAAGGGCCTGCCGTTGGAAGTCCCATCTAGAATCTTAAGGTAGAGGCAGAGTACTTCTTCACATTGAATGAGCACATACATTGAAAGTATATAGCTGGCAGGGCGCGGTGGCTCACGACTGTAATCCCAGCACTTTGGGAGGCCGAGGTGGGCGAATCACCTGAGGTCAGGAGTTTAAGACCAGCCTGGCCAACATGAAGAAACCCCGTCTCTACTAAAAATACAAAAATTAGCCGGGCGTGGTGGCACGCGCCTGTAATCCCAGTTACTCGGGAAGCTGAGGCAGGAGAATCTCTTGAGCCTGGGAGGCAGAGGTTGCAGTGAGCCTAGATCGCGCCACTGCATTCCAGCCTGGGCGACAGAGCGAGACTTTGTCTCAAAAACAAACCAAAACAAAGTACATAGCTGTGCTTTTCTTCATTTCATCTGATTCTCATGCCAGCTCTAAGGAAACAGTTTCACTGAAGTAAGGAAACTCTTCTTCAGTCACTGACTTTAAAAATTTAGTGCAGGGATTTTCCCAGAGCACCAAGAAGGCGTCCAAGAAGTAAGCAAAAAAGATTACGATGTTGTTCCTATGCTGTCGCAGTGGCTCACCCCTATAATCCCAGCACTTTGAGCGGAGGAGACAGAAAGGTCGCTTGACCCCAGGAATTCAGGACTAGCCTGGCAATATAAGGAGACATCATCTCTACAAATAATTTTTAAAAATAACCGGGCGTGGTGGCAGTGCACTTGTGGTCCCAGCTACTAAGGAGGCTATCATGGGAGGACCACTTGAACTTCGGCTGTTGAGGCTGCAGTGAGCCGTGATCAGGCTACTGCACTCCAGCCTGAGCGACAGAGTGAAACCCTGTCCATATATATATATACACACGCACATATATATATGTAAAATGAATGCAGCAATGTACCCCCCAAAATTGTATTAAGACCAACAGAGGTTTACTCCAGGTATCCAAGAGTGATTTAGATGTGAAAATCAATCAGCCTATTCACTGCATTAATGAAAAAAGGAGCACCACACGATTATTTCAACAGATGCCAGAAAAGCATTTGACTCTTGAAAGTCACGCTCAGAAAGAGTACACGTGACGTCTGCACTTATTCCAGAGGTCAAAACAAGTCACCTTGCCAAGCCTAATATCAATGGAGCAGAAAACTATCATCTACTTCCAGAGAGGAACACCAACCTGTGGAACATTATTACAGTTTATACAGCACAGCATCTTATGCTCCAAGTGGGACAAAAATCCCACAACCAGTCATGGTTTTTAAAAAGAACCCTTAGCAAATTAGGAATAGAAAGAAAGATCCGACATCCAGATCCTCACCACCAACACTTCCACCATCTCCTGTTCCTCCTCCCTCCAAAGGGCGCGGTTGCCACCGGCCCCCTCCTCCCCAGTGCCCCCGGCAATGGGGGACATTATCATTTCAATTTAATTGTTTACTTTGAAGCGGTTTTTGCAAATTCACATTACTTAAGCAGAGGGAGAGAACCTGTACTGATCAGAGCATGTAAACCTGTGTAATCTAAGGTTTGTCAGCCTCTGCAAGGAGCTTTGTTCCATCGTCCTTCCATTCCCAGGAGGAGGAGCTTGAAGCGAGTCACTCCTGGGGCTTGCTGACATGGGTGGCCCATTGGAAAGGAGAACCAGGTGAGGTGAAGCAGCAGGCATGAGTCCCTCCATCCTTGGGCTTCCCGGACCCCTGTGATGGGAGAAAGGGCTCTCTTACACCGCACTCAGGGAGACCACTTCTCAGGGTGGGGTCTGATGGAGAGACCTCTAGGGAGAAAGACATCCCCGTGTGTGAGTGGCATTTCCTTAAGCTGGCAGGAACAGGGAGCTCCCACTGTGTCGGGGGGTGAAATAGTTCTGGGCAGACCCCGTTCCCCTTCCTCTATGAAGGAATAAGTTGGACCAAGGGAAGTCGGGGACGTAGAAAATGAACCAAAACAATGCCAGGGCGTCTCCCGCTTTACTCTTCAGGAATGTTGTCCCAAGTTGGAGGCTTTGTGTCAGCTGCAAATCCTACCAGTTATGCCCAAGAATGGCTTTCCCTCGGGCAGGTGGCAGTGGTCATCTCCCACTGGGAATATGGCGTAGTATCTTGGGTCCATTCCTTGGATGCTAAGGACTGTGGGAATGAGGGGGTCAGATAAAGAACAAACCTCAGAACGAACAATTAAATTGAAATGCTATGTGCCTGACCCAATGGTAGACACGTAGTAGGCACTCAACTCATATGTTTAATTGAATTGAATATATCACTTAGGAAAAACACACACACACACACACACACACAACCACAGGAGCCCCAGCCAGTTTACTCCAGGTAGATTTCCACAATATGCAAAGTGGTGGTGGGGTCAAGGCAGATGACACCAGCACTTTAAACTCTTTGTGTGCGTATGCGTGGGTGTACGTTTGGGAAGAAAAACAAAGGTGCAGACTATCTTCCTTTTTTCTTCTTCAGCCTCCATCCCTGGCTTCCTCCCCTCACACACACTGGACTTGGTAGAAAATGTCGATGTGGTTCTAGATGAAGCATTGGGGTGGAGGAGGGAGAGGGAGCTTTGTGTAAAGTGCCTACTGGAAATGCACTGTGGGGTTTTTTCCTGTATGGGAAACCATTTATGACAAACTTTTCCCCATTTCCCATATTTATCTCATCTGGTTAGCTGACTCTGCTTCCAGCTTAGTGTAATTCTCTTTGCCAGCTGCACAAAGCTGATTTTTTCCAAAGTCTAAAGACTGAGCGCACCTGGCCAGATTGTTGTGTGTTTTGTTGAAATTTTTCATAATGTAATGCCGTATTTATTGTTTTAAAAATGAAAGGAATACTAATAAGTCTTAAAAGTTCCTTCATGCATAAGATTTTTTTCCAGTTATTGGGCTTAACTGGTGTACATTAATTAGATGTCCATACTGTATTTTGTTTGCATTAAGTGATTTTCTTTTTGACTTAGTATCCAGCACACAAAGTGGGTTAGTACTACAGTATTTGCATGACTTTAAGCACTAAGTATACAGGTTTCCTGGTACCATTGAGTTGCTGCTATTAAAGCTCACACACAAAATGGCTAAAAGTTACAAGAGTGCAAATTATGATTGCATGTATAAAGGGCAAATGTATAAAGGGCAACACATGAGCTGTCAAACAGTGTTAGGTATGTGTTTATATGTACAGAGTTGTGCATAGCAATCGTTTTATTTAAGTTGATATGTAGTCTACTCACATTTTCATTGTTTAGTAATTTTGTACAAAAATAGCAATTAATTTGTAAACATTACCAGAATACTTTCTAGCTGGTTTATAATGTTTTAAGAGTGTTATTTTGTTTTCTTTTTTTTTTTCTGTGTCTTTGTTGTGGTTCTTGTTTTCGGTTTTGTTGTACGTGTAGATCTGTAAATAAAATTGTAGTATTTAAAGCTTAAGCTTTCTGGAAAAAGAAAATAAGAATTCAGTGTGTTCATGACAACTCGTGTGTATGAGAAGGAGGGATTTGAAGGAAGATGGCTTGCAGAGTAAGTCGGGTGGCAATTGTCAGGGGGTGGGAATTTCTTTTCCTACGGGGTACGTGATTTTGTAAAAAGGTAGTATTTCTCCCAAAATTGGGAGTAGGCAAACTACGAATCAGTGTAGCTTTGTGTTGTACGCTAGTTTAAAAAAGAAAATATGTAATATAAGTAAAAAACAACAAAAAAAGCTTTTATGATGGATTTTGTAAATGGATTTGTTACAGGGTGACCTGTTCTCTAGCTGTGATCTTACCACTTCAAAGGGGTGTAATCTGAATAAATTTTGTATAGTAAAGGATCAAGAAAATTATTTCTTAGAAAAAAAGAAATATCCGGAATCTGTTAAAGGTTATTTATAAAACACAAACTTTTAAAAATCACACTCAATGAGGAAATATTAAACACTCTCCCAGGAGTTTTAGGAATGAGGCAAGGATACTCTTTAGTTTCACTTCCATTGCGGCTTGTGCTGGAGGCCTTGGGCAGTGCAATAAGGTACACATAGCTGAACAACCCTGAAAAACAATACAGCTCTAATACGACAGCAATGTGCCTGGGCACACAAATAGACCAGCAAACCAATGGGACAGTCGAGAGGATCCAGAAGCAGGCAATGTACAGTCACCTGATTTAGGATGCAGGAAGGGAGCATGCTGGAGCAGGGGAGGGAGGGCTTCTGTGGTGGGAGGAGGACTAGTTCAGGGCCAGGACGGGGGTGAGGAAAGTGACACATGGCTAGGCAAAGGCAGGGTTGGAGCTTGTGTTTATTTAACATTTTTATGTTTTATTCATCACCGATTTTTGCGTTTTGATGTATTTATTTAGTTATTTTTATTTTTTGAGACGGTATCCCTTTGTCACTCAGGCTGGAGTGCAGTGGCCGGATCTCTGCTCAAGGCAACCTTCACCTCCCAGGCTCAGATGATCCTGAGCCACTGGAGTAGCTGGGACTACAGGGGCGCCCCACCACGCTGACTCATTTTTGTTTGTTTTCTGTAGAGATGGGGCTTTGCTATGTTGCCCAGATTGGTCTCAAACTCCTGGGTTCATGCAATTCGCCCGCCTTGGCCTTTCAAAGTGATGGGATTACAGGCATGAGCCACCACGCCTGGCCACATTAATTTTGATTTTTTAAATGTTGTTTATCTTGTTCACTGAGAGGTGGTGTTTCTTTGGTGTTCCCTTCAATTTTGGACTAGCAAGTGCTTCACTCTCCTTACCCAGTCCTCCCCATAGGTTCATTGTCTTAAGTGCTGTGATGGTTTCAAGGGTTTCTAGGTAGGTCAATATCCTTCATATTGTACACTTCGAATACGTGCAGTTTCAAGTATGTCGATTATAGCTCAATATAGCTATTTTTAGAGTAACATATAAAGCAATAGAGTGCAGGCTCTGTGCACTGGCCGCCTTTTCCTGCAGCTGTGGTCTCCCGCCCAGTTTGTGACATCTCCAGAACACAGGCCAAAACAATCCCCCAGGGCAATGGCGTGGGACTTGAGACTCCTGCTGCAGGTGTCTCCACTCCCGGCGCCTTCTTTGACTCTGCCCCGGGTGGGTGCTGCGCTCAGAAGCTTAGGCCCGCGCCCACCTCCTAACCCCATCCCACCCCCACCAGTCCGGTTCTGCTTGCCAGCGGCAGAGATTGGTGCCCACCCAACCCTTTTCAGGGCCGGCAAGGATTAGACCGAGATCTGACACCAACGGGCGCTGGCCTTTGCACCCACTAACAACTGGTCAGGGTGAGGACCCCCAGACCCGCTGGGATGAGGGCAGAATCTGAAGCGCGCAGCGTGAGCGAAAGAGACTGGAGAAAGCTGATTTGAAAAAAAAGACAAAAACAAAACAAAACAAAACAAAACAAAACAAAACAAATACGCCAAGACATGACAGTATCTACAGCGCCTTCGGGAGCATTAAATTCCCCACCAGGAAACCGAGACCAGACCGATGCTGAGGTCTCGCCTATTCCTGGGTGCGCAGTGAGGTCGCCCCCACCCCCGAAATGGCTGTCACAGCACGCAGGAGAGCAGCCCTGGGAACTAAGGACGTGACCAGTTACCAGGGAAACATCCTGGCGACACCACCTGTGGCCATCCCTGGGGAATGAGGTTCAGAACTATTCCTTAGTCCAGGCACGGTGGCTCACGCCTGTAATCTCGACACTTTGGGAGGCCAAGGTGGGTGAATCTTACGAGCCCAGGAAATCAAGGCTGCATCAGCCGTGATCGCACCACCGCACTCCAGCTTTGGCGATAAGAGTGAGACCCACTCAAAAAACAATGATTTCTTAAATGTTAATTATGAAATATTTCAGACGTACAAAAAAGTGTACAACCACCAGCGCATCCACTACCACCTTAGAAAATGAAGTCCCGCATTTCCTCCTGGACCTGTTTCCCTCCCTCCCGACCCCTCCTTCTTCCAACTTCCCACCGCCCCATCGTCCCTCCGGCGCCTCCTTTCCCTTCCCTCCCCTCATGACCTCGACTCCCTTCCCTTCTCCCTGGAAGGAGCGGGGCGGAAGATCCAGGCCCAGCGCTGCCCCACGCCCACGCTGGATTTAAAGCCCACGCAGTAGTCGTCTGTCTCCACGGTGGCAGCATTTTCCTGTCCTCCCCAGGAATGAGAGAGTGCAGCGCTCCTCTTTCCCTTTGCAGGTGTATGAAAGCAAGATCGCCTTCTCAGCCTTCTCTTTGCGCCTCCCCAGACCCTCAGCTTTCAAATGATTCTTATGGCTTTGTGCAGGGAGCGGGTCACCCATTCAGCAAAAAGTCACCGAGGGCCCAAAATGTTTTGCCAGAGAAATAGAACGGCTGAAAACGTTACTCTGACGGTAGAAATGGAATAACTCTGTGGGTGCACGTAATTAGCTGCGTTTTCCCAGGGTATCAAAAGCCACTGTAGGCAGGACACGGTGGCTCACGCCGGTAATCCCAATAATTTGGGAGGCCAAAGCGGGAGGATTGGTTGAGCCTAGGCAGCCTGGGCAACAAAGCTAGACTCCTGTCTCTACAAAAAACAAAACTAGGCTGGACGCAGTGGCTCACGCCTGTAATCCCAGCACTTGGGGAGGCCGAGATGGGCGGATCGCCTGAGGTCAGGAGTTCAAGACTAGCGCTGGGTAAAATAGCGAAACTCCGTCTCTACCAAAAATACAAAAATTAGTTGGGCGTGGTGGCACACACCTATAATCCCAGCTACTAGGGAGGCTGAGGCAGGAGAATCGCTTGAACCCGGGAAGCGGAGGTTGCAGTGAGCCGAGATGCACCACTGCACTCCAGCCTGGGCGACAAGAGTAAAACTCCATCAAAAAACAAAAACAAACAAAACTAGCCACCTAGGCTTAGCAGCACTGTCTGTAGTACTAGCTACTCAGGAGGCTGAGCAGGGAAGATAGCATGCTAATATTCTTTCCATTATAACCCCATTTAGTGGAAGGCCACGTTTATATTCTCATACTGTTCTATTTAGTGCAGGGAATACACTGGTCTGACTTGGTAACTAAGTGTAGTTATTTTAGAAGTTCCAAAGCAATCCGACAGTCTTGAAAATGCCTTCTTTGCATTTTCAAAGAAAATGTTTATTTCACCCCAGGGAGAATCAGGGAGAAGATTCATAAGCATTGTGTAAACCTTGGATTCATGAAACAATTTTAACAAAGGGTATAACTTTAGAAGCATTACATTTGATTTTCTTGTATTTTTGTTACTAAATAATACTAAGACCCTCTAAATCTTCATGAAAAATCTTAGTAAAGAAAGGATTCTTGGGCCAGGCGAGGTGGCTCATGCCTGTAATCCCAGCACTTTGGGAGGCCAAGGTGGAAAGATCGCTCCGGCCAAGAGTCTGAGATCAGCCTGTACAACATAACGAGACCCTCTAAAAAATAATAATAATTAAAAGAAAGAGTCAGGGAGCGGTCGCCCAGAGCGGCGGCGGGGGCGGAGGGGCGCGGGGCTCGGAGGCCCAGCTGAGCCGGCAGTCGGAGCAGAGACAACGGAGGCGGAAGCAACTCGATCCGGGAGGTGGAGGCTGCGGGGGGCCGCGGTGGGAGGAGCCGGAGCCGCCTGGGATGTTCAGGCATGAAATGAGTGCGTACAGAGCAGATCCAGATGGTAGTGTCTTGCTACCTCAAACGCTGGCAGTACATGGACTCAGAGGGTCCCCTGAAGCAAGGACCGCGGCTGCCACAGACTGCTGAAGAGATGGTGGCCAATCTCACAGTACAATCAGAATCTCGTTGTGCCAACATAATGTCTGCAGCCCCTTGTCTGCCCCCAGGCAGAATCCCAGCAATATGAAGTACAGTTTGGACGACAGCCGAATTTTTTCTCATCGATTCCGATTCACAGCATAGCCACGAAGTGAAGCCTCTCCTCTACCCTCTCTTTGTCTACCTTCATCTCAACCTGGTCCAGAACGGTCCAAAGAGCACAGTGGAAAGTTTTTACAGCCGCTTCCATGGAATGTTTCTGCAGAACGCTAGCCAGAAGGAGGTCATTGAGCAGCTACAGACCACTCAAACTATCCAGGGCATCCTATCTAACTTCAAGCTTCGAGTATTCCTAGATAAAAAGTAGGTGGTCCGTCTCCAAGAAGACAGCTACAACTACCTTATCTGCTACCTCCAAAGTGACAACAATATCGCCCTGTGCAAAGTCCTCACCTTACATATTCATCTGGACGTGCAGCCTGCCAAGACAACAGACTACCAGCTGTATGCAAGTGGCAGCTCCTCCCCAAGTGAGAACAACGATTTGGACGCCCCTGACACGCCCAGCCCTATTCTGCAGAAGGAGGCTGCCCTGGAGGTCTTACAGGAGAGCATTAAGCAAGTCAAGGATGGGCCTCCCTCCCTCACTACCATCTGCTTCTATGCCGTCTATAACACCTAGCAGCTGTTGAACACTGCAGAAATCTCCCCCAATAGCAAGCCGCTTGCTGCTGGATTTGACAACTCCTGTATGAAACTTTGGAGCTTACAATCCAAGAAGTTAAAATCAGAGTCCCATCAAGTAGTCATGTCCCACATCTATTTGGCTTGTGATATTCTGGAGGAGGAGGTATGAATACCATTTTTTTCTTCCATGCACCTGCCTTCCTAATTTGCTTAGAATGTCCTTACCAAACACGACATATCTTAGAAAGGACTTCCTAATTTTCCTCATCATATAGCTAAAGCCAGACTAATGCCATGTAACTTGTAGCCATTGAATTCCTGCACATGCCTAACCTAAGGTGTAAAAACAATTTTTAGCAACATTGCCTTAACATTAATAATGAATGGTAGTATTTATACTCTCTGAAATGTGGATAACAACCCTAAGCCTAATTAAAGACCTTTAGCTAATATTGACTTTAGCTGAGATTTGCAGCAAATATGCACTTATGTGTGTGCACAATTGCTGGGGTATAAATAATTAGAAGTAGGATTACTGAGTCGAAGGGCCTGCATTGTAAACTGTAATGAATATTACTTTTCCCACAGAAAGTTGTACCATTTCACAGTCTCAGCAGCAGTAGTGAGAACACTGGTGTCCCTGCACCCTCACCACACTGGATGATATTGCCTTTCTGAGGCCAGTGCATATCCTGTGGATCCAAGTACCCCAGGGTGTTCCCAGACCCCACTTTGAGAAGTAACACAGGAAGTAGAGTTGCCAGCTCTCCCTCGTCAGTCAGTGTTCAATCTTTTTTGGTTTGTAACCACTTAGTCATTGAAAAGGACAGGCGCAGCTTGGGTTTCAGGTCACCAAAAATCACTACCTTAGAAAAACTGTAGGCCAAGGAAGATAGAAATTAAACCTCACAGGGTTAACTTTCCTTCAGAGTGGTCCTGCAAAAGCTGTGGGTCAAAATATTTTTGTCTTATCACCACTGAAATTCAGGTAGCTCCGCCTCACGTTACTTTGAATGGAAAATTCTTTATACAATGTTGAAAAATTAAGGAGCAAAAATATTACTCTAATTAAATTATGGTTAATGATAAGGATATCAAGAATATTGAATGTACTAAATTAAGCCATTGTTTTCCTGTTTCTGTTTTCTGGGTCTGCTTCCAGTTAGTAGGGCCTTTAAATTTTTGATTATTGCAACAGAGACAGTATAATTCAAGGATTTCCTTATGATGAGTAAAGATTCTGATTCCCATGTAGAAGCTTTAATTTCTAGAAATTTTTTTTGAGATTAAGGGAGGAGACCACCCCTCATATTGTCTTTCAACACAGACCACTGGTGGTTTTAACATAACAAGGCCATATGTACATTATAATCGCATGTTTTAGAAATGAACAAAATCTGTGATATTTCAGTAACTCATAGTGTACTTATAAAGTGAAAAGATCTCTATCAAAATATGCTTTTCACTGGAAAAAATAAACCAAATGGATTTACACAAAGTAAACATTAACTTTGGTAGAGTTCAGTGTAGAATGGTTCATAACAAGCATATTTGCCCTTATGCTCAACTACCAAGTTAAGAATTTTTTAAGTATTTTAACTGAGATTTTATTATGTTGACATTTGTTTCTCATTCCACATCGTCTTCAGCCAAGCGCTGAGCACTTACAAGTGTCTGATTAACTGGTACGGGCTTTGTCAGAAGCATCTGGATCACTGGTGGTGGAAGAGTTTGTTGTAGCACTTGCAGTAACTGCTGTGGCTGTCCACACACAGCACTTGGATTTGTCAGGTGGCCTACACCTTGAGCTAGGATCTCTTCACCAAAGCTGTGTCTCTTCAAGGCAGAATTTCTGAGCAGCTTCAGCATCTTTAAGGTCGGCAAACTTGGAAAGCTCAACTCTCTCCTCGGCCAGCTTCTGTTTCTTTCTTTCCTCTGGAAGCCTGTTCTTTAAGTTGGGGTCACTTCGTCTTCTGCGGTCGAAGTAGATGCAGTACCCGATGAAGAGGGCTCCGCATACCTCAGCGGCCACAGCTCCGTTCCGACCCAGCCTTTTCCCCCAGAATGCGGAGTGTGGACTGCGGCGGTGGGGGAAAGGAGCTGATGCTCAGGAACCATCTGAGCACAGGGAGCAGCGCAGACCCGCAGACCCGACGCCGGCAGGACAGGCACTCCGAAAGCAAGATTCAGGGTTCTGAAGATTAAAATCGTTAATGCATTTATTATATTTGTGCAAGTTTCAGAGACAGTCATGCGTATGGGATTACCACTGAGTTTATATTATTTTCTCCATGCCTGGAGAGTGTTTTTGTTTATTTGTCTGTTTTGATTTTTTGCTTGTTTGTTTTTGAGACACATTCTCGTTCTGTCACTCCAGGTTGGAGTGCAGTGGCTTGATCTCAACTCACTACAACCTGCGCCTCCCAGACTCAAATGATCCTTTCACCGCAGCCTTCAGCATAGCTGGGATTACAGGCACAGCCACCACGCCCAGCAATTTTTTTTTTTTTTTTTTTTTTTTTTTTTTTTGAGAGAGAGTTTCGCTCTTTGTTGCCCAGGCTGGGGTGTAGTGGCACCATCTCGGCTCACTGCAACCTCCATCTCCCGGGTTCAAGCGATTCTCCCGACTCAGCCTCCCAAGTAGTTGGGATTACAGGCGCCTGCCACCACACCCAGCTAATTTTTGTATTTTTAGTACAGACGGGGTTTCATCATGTTGGCCAGGCTGGTCTCGAACTCCTGACCTCATGATCTACCAGCCTCTGCCTCCCAAAGTGCTGGGATTACAGGCGTGAGCCACTGCACCCCGCCACTGTTTCTTAAAGAGTTCGCATATTTAAAGAATTAGATGTTTTGGGCTTAATTTCTTAATTTTTCCCTGGGATTCTTAGAGACCCCCTCTACTAGATTTATATAAACACTTAGTAACATCTTGAAACTGATCAACATAGGAGCATAGAATTTGAGAGACATTAATGTCCTTATTTTCTAATATCCACTGAAGATAGTCTACTTTTCTGAGGAAACTGCTTCCCTTAGTTGTCTTCGACATATCACTACCACTTCACAAGAACAGTTTTTGTAACTCTATTACTTCAGCATCAAAAAGACTGGGGTCCTTACTGGGGGCATGGAATCCCCTAAGATTCTTCATTCCGTTTTCCAGCTCCCCAGCGTATAGGAACCTCAGTGCATCAGCATTAATTGTCCTAAAGCAAAACATTCTGTCACTGTGATCAGATTAAAACTCTAACCAGTTCTGCCCTTCCATTCTGGAATACATATTTAAGGAGGATAGAAATATACTCCTTCTTCTTATAGTACAGGATTTGTCAGCCTTGGCACTATTGAGATTAGGGGGTGGAAAATTCTTTCTTGTGGGGGGCTATCCTGTACCTTCTAGGATGTTCAGCAGTATCCCTGGCCTCCACCATTAGGTACCATTAACACACTCCCCTCAAGTGGTGACAATCGGAAGTATCTCCAGATATTATGTCCCTTGGAGGGCAAAATCCACCACCACCACCACCACCCCCACTCTATTGAGAGCCACTGGTCTAGTCTAATGAAGAGCAGATTAATTTTAACAATTAGCAGACCTATTTTAATGATCCATATACTAGTGCCATCCAACAGAAATATCATGCAATACATAAATGTGATTTTAATATAGTAAGCACATTTTTTAAAGGTAAAAATAAATAGGCAGCATTACTTTTAATAAAATATTTTATTCAACTAAATATTTCCAAAATATTATCATTTTGACATGTAATCCATTTAAAATGATTCATGTAATTTTTCATTCTTTATCACACTAAGTTTTTGAATCCCAGTGTATATTTTACACTTACATATCATCTCAATTTGGACCAGCCACATAGCAAGCACTAATTTGCTACACATGGCTAATGTGTGCCATGGGCACTGCAGCCATATACAGTGACATCTGGCAAAAGCCAGAATAGTCAACATCAACAAATTAAGCAAACAAACAAATAGCAGTGAGGGCACAGATCTTGGTTTTGCCACTCTTCAATAAAAAGAACCAGAGCTTCATGGAGAAATGGCTGATTTTAGGGTTGGGGCAGAGAAAAAAAATCACAAGCATTCCTATACACCAACAGTATACAAGCAGAGAGCCAAATCATGAGTGAACTCCCATTCACAATTGCTACAAAGAGAATAAAATACCTAGGAACACAACTTACAAGGGACATGAGGGACCTCTTCAAGAACTACAAACCACTCCTTAAGGAAATAAGAGAGGACACAAATAAATGGAAAAACATTCCATGCTCATGGATAGGAAGAATCAATATTGTGAAAATAGCCATACTGCCAAAGTAATTTATAGATTCAATGCCATTCCCATCAAACTACCAGTGACTTTCTTCGCAGAATTAGAAAAAAACTACCGTAAACATAAAAAGAGCCCACATAGCCAAGACAATCCTAAGCAAAAAGAACAAATCTGGAGGCATCACACTACCTAACTTCAAACTATACTACAAGCCTACAGTAACCAAAACAGCATGGTACTGGTACCAAAACAGATACATCAACCAATGAAACAGAACAGAGACCTAAGAAATAACACCACACATCTACAACCATCTGATCTTCAACAAAACTGACAAAACAAACAATGGGGAAAGGATTCCCTATTTAATAAATTGTGCTGGGAAAACTGGCTAGCCATATGCAGAAAACAGAAACTATACTCCTTCCTTACACCATACACAAAAATTAACTCAAGACGGATTAAAGACTTGAATGTAAAGCTCAAAACCATAAAAACACTAGAAGAAAACCTAGGCAATATCATTCAGGACATAAGCATGGGCAAAGACTTCATGACTAAAACAAAAGCAATTGCACCAAAAGCTAAAATTGACAAATGGAATCTAATCAAACTAAAGAGCTTCTGCACAGCAAAAGAAACTATCATCAGACTGAACAGGCAACCTACAGAATGGGAGAAAATGTTTGCAATCTACCCATCTGACAAAGGTCTAATATCCAGGGTCTACAAGGAACTTAAACAAATTTACAAGGAAAAAAACAAAAAAAACATCAAAAAGTGGGCAAAGGATATGAAGAGACACTTCTCAAAAGAAGACATTTATGACCAGGTGCAGTGGCTCACGTCTGTAATCCCAGCACTTTGGGAGGCTGAGGCGGGCGGATCACTTGAGGTCAGGAATTCGAGACCACCCTGGACAACACGGTGAAACCCCATCTCTATAAAAATACAAAAATTAGCTGGGCGTCATGGCGGGTGCCCTTAATCCCAGCTACTCAGGAGGCTGAGGGAGGAGAATTGCTTGAACCCGGGAGGCAGAGGTTTCAGTAAGCCGAGATCGCACCACTGCCCTCCAGCCTAGGTTACAGAGTAAGACACTGTCTCAAATAAAAAGACATTTATGCACCCAAAAAACATATGCAAAAAAGCTCATCATCACTGGTCATTAAAGAAAAGCAAATTAAAACCACAATGAGATACCATTTCATGCCAGTTAGAATGACGATTATTAAAAAGTCAGAAAATAACAGATGCTGGAGAGGATGTGGAGAAATAGGAATGCTTTTACAATGTCAGTGGGAGTGTAAATTAATTCAACCATTGTGGAAGACAGTGTGGCAATTCCTCAAGGACCTAGAACCAGAAACACCACTTGACCCAGCAATCCCATTACTGGGTATATACCCAAAGGATTATAAATCATTCTACTATAAAGACACATGCACACATATGTTTATTGCAGCACTATTTACAATAGCAAAGACTTGGAACCAACCCAAATGCCCATCAATGATAGACTGGATTAAGAAAATGTGGCACATACACACTATGCAACCATACAAAAGAATGAGTTCATGTCCTTTGCAAAGACATGGATGAAGCTGGAAGCCATCATTCTCAGCAAACTAACACAGGAACAGAAAACCAAACACCACATGTTCTCACTCATGAATGGGAGTTGAACAATGAGAACACACGGACACACAAAGGGGAACATCACATACTAGGGCCTGTCAGAGGGTAGGGGGGCAAGGAGAGGGAGAGCATTAGGACAAATACTTAATGCATGCAGGGCTTAAAGCCTAGATGACAGGTTGATTGGTGCAGCAAACCGCCATGGCACGTATATACCTATGTAACAAACCTGCATGTTCTGCACATGTATCCCAGAACTTAAAGCAAAATAAAATAAATAAAAAAAGAAAGAACTTCCAATGGCTAATACTAGAACAATTTGAGCAACTAAATAAATAATGTAGTATTCAAATATAACACAAAATATTAAATAAGTACCTATAAGTTCATTCATATGAGTAAAGGATTGAATGAATGAGTAAATGGTCTCCTATACAGAAGACTTCCAAATAACATATGTATAATAGCTTCATCTTCTCTCCCCACATGAAGGAAGTGGCACTTCAATCCCCACCCTTTGAGTGTGAACTGCACTTATGACATTTGAGGGAGGGAAAGTAACTACAATGGATTAACCTGGCAAACACTTCCTGACTTATGTGGTCAAGGTTAATATCAACATGATAAGACATGTTGATCGCATACAAGCTTGATATGATATGATGGCAATTACAGTTCACCCCTGTGGTTCTCCTCTTGAAAACCTTGAGTATGAAAAATAAAATCCTAAGCCCCCTAACCACTGAACAGAACCCCTCTTGGCCAAGGGGACCCCAGAAAAACCTTAAAAGCTGAATTTGCAAGCATGATGGGATGGCCGGTCAGCTGCACCTCATTATAACCGCTCTCTTTTGCAGTTTAGACACAACAACTGACCAGCACTCAGATTAAAATAAACATTATAAGACTGATGAAACAGTCTCTTTGTGGCAATAAGATACCAAGTTATAAATAGGACCAAGTTAAGTCACACATCCCTACACTTAAAGAATAAACTATGTTCTAATGGCCACAAGCTTTTTCTTTTCTTCTATCAGCTAAACAAGCACTGGCCTGGAGATAAGCAATATTAAAACAACTGCAGCTCATCCACTGCCAGACATGAACCAACTGACCCCCTGCTCCACCAGTCATAACTACAGCTTTGACTGGACAAGAGACTGATTTTGTAACTTTCTCCTAATAACAAGACCACCAACCGTGGACAGGTTCTGGCTGGTTTCGAGTCTGAGCACTTGAGTGCCTTCTTGTCCTGAAAAGACTTTTGATGTATAGGGTCTAATTGTAATAGATATAAAAGTCAAAACATATAGGGTCCAATTGTAATACATATAAAAGTTAAGTCTCTATTGGCTGGGCGCGGAGGCTCACGCCTGTAATCCTAACACTTTGGGAGGCCGAGACGGGTGGATCACCTGAGGTCAGGAGTTCAAGACCAGCCTAGCCAACATGGCGAAACCCCGTCTCTACTAAAAACACAAAAATTAGACAGGTATGGTGACACACGCCTGTAGTCCCAGCTACTCGGGAGGTTGAGGCAGGAGAATTTCCTTGAACCCAGGAGGCAGCAGTTGCAGTGAGCTGAGATCATACCATTGCACTCCAGCCTGGGTGACAGAGCAAAACTCCGTCTCAAAAAATCAAAAAAGTTGTCTCTACTAAAAAGTGAACGTGGGACAATACACATGATAAGCATGTTTACTCTCCATGCATATGCACAACCCCCTCTCAGGAGTATTCATAGCTCTTCCTATAACCTGATGAATATGTATAGTTTCCCAAGCCATTCAGCACAAATCCCTGTTCCATCCTCCCTTCTCTCAAAGTGCTGCCTTTCTGCCTAAGCTTCCCCCCAGTCAGGATGACCAGCCTGCAGGTTGTAACACTTTATAATAAATAAAATCTCCTTTCTAAACTTATAAATTGTGTGATTTTTAAGTTGAAAACCTGTAACTCCAGCCTAACTATGAGAAAAACATCAGACAAACCCAAAAGGAACATTCTACAAAATGCCTGAACAGTGCTTCTCAAAACTATCCAGATCTTCAAAAATAAAGTCTGAAAAATTATCATAGATCCAAGGAAGCTAAGGAGACATAACTGCTAAATGTCATATGGTGTCCTGGATGGGATCCTGGAACAGACAAAGCACAATAGGAGAAAACTGGGAAATCCAGATAAACTGTGGAGTTTAGTTCACAGCACTGTACTATGGTTGTGACAAGTGAACCACAGTAATGTAGTAATTAAAGAGGGAACTGAGTGAGGGGCACACAGGAACTTTCTGTACTATCTTTGCAACTTTTCTGTAAGTCTATGAATATTCTAAAATAAAAAGTTAACTTAAATTTTAAAAGCATTTTGTTTTATTTTACCATGGCTGGGTGGATTTTCAGATCTCTAATGAAGTAAGTCCCAGCTAGCTAAAGCCAGATTGCAGAGGTAGGAAGGCACCATCAAAACCCAATTGAGCCTGGCACAGTGGCTCATGCCTATAATCCCAGCAATTGGGGAGGCTGAGGCAGGAGGATCACTTCAGCCCAGGAGTTCAGGGATACACTGAACTATGATCACTCCAGCCTGGGCTACATAGTGTTTTTACAAAAAATATTTTTAAATTATCCAGGCATGATGGCATGCAACTGGGTCCTAGCTTCTCAGGAGCCTGAGGTGGGAGGAATGCTTGACCTCAGGAGGTTGAGGCTGCAGTGAGTCATGGTGGCACCACTGTACTCCAGCCTGGGTGACAGAACAAGATTCTGTCTCAAAAAAATGAAAAATGACCTGAGTCGGTTTTCTTTAGCTAAAAAAGGTAGAAAAAATTACCCCATTCTGCTCTCCTAAACACAGTTTGTGGTCGCAGATAATTTTACCACTTAATTTTCAAGGAACAAGGTTACTTAGCAGAGAAAATTAAACCCAGATTAAATAACGCTTAGAGACATAAGTCCAATTGCTTACCTGATGAAGTTCCTCAGAGACTGACTTTCACAAACGTAGAGAATTCTGTGTGCTTCACAGTGAAACACATTCCTGATCTTCTCCATGATCTTCATGGCCATGATGGTCTTCCCTGAGCCAGGTAAGCCGTGGACAAACAATTCTCTGTTCTTGCGGAGGCTTCTAGAGAATATCTCATACTGCTGGGCTGTGAGCAGATTTAAAACCTCACAGCTGAGCTGGTCACTCAAGAGAGATCTGAAGCCGAGCAAGACAATCACGAGGGACTGCAGCAGGGCTTCCATGTGCCGGGTGCCTGCAAGTCTATAGGACGCTGGGTAATCCATCGGAGACACTGCAGCCTCCAAGGCCTCTGCGCTGCTCTCAGGACTCAGGCAGAGGACCTTGGCCCTGACACACACCTTCCTGGTGTAGCCCCCCCAGGTTCACCAGGTTCTGCTTCCAAGTAAGAGCAGTGCAAGTGCAGTAGTCCTGGCCCTGCCAGGGCTGTTCTGAGCTATCAGCAGAGCATCACAGATGACTCCTGGCTTCTCCTGCAAATTCAGGTCCACAGCCCAGCTTCTAGAGAGGATCATAATTCCCCAGGAGAAAGGTTGTGTTTGCTTATTTATTAACTCCTCTAATCCTTCATGCCGTGAGGACAGCTCCTTCCAGAGGGATTCCAGAGTACATCGCAAATGTCCTGGTGGCACTAGATGTGAAAAGAATGATAAATTAGGGGAAGCAGAAGAATCATACAGATTATGACAATTAGTTATAATTAATTGATTAATATATTTGATTATTAATTACAGATATTTCAAATATTCTTCTATAAACATTATGTTACAATTATAAAGGAAAAGAAGTTTTGAAATATCTGGTAAGCCTCATCTAAACCCATGTGTTTATTATACCTTTGACCTTGGGAAATTCCCTAACCTCTCTGAGACTTTGCTCTCTCATTTGTAAAACAAAACTAAGAATAGCACATTTCCTATGGAGAGGAATAAATGAAGTAACATAAAGTGTCTGGCTCATTGCAGCTGCTTGAAAAAGATGAGTCCTGTTCCCCATCCTACTCTCAAAGTGTATGAATCTCCAAATGTCCCTGAACGGTCCCCACTGATGGGGGTAGCAGGAGCCTTCCCAGGAAGAAGGTACTCATTAGCACGATATTTGCAGAGAAGAGGGAGTCATGTAAAAAGCTTTTATTGGCAGTTAATTGACTGCAGTCCTCGACTGGGAGACCCTTGAAGCCATCTTTCCTGAAACATTCTTGCATCATATACAGATCAATCTGAGGCTCCCCCCATTACAAAAGGTCTTCTCTTTGTTATGGGCAAACAAGGAACAATTACGTGACATGAGAATATACTCGTGCTACAGAGTTATAAACTTATTTTAGGCTTGGTACGGTGACTCACTCTTGTAATCCTAGCACTTTGAGAGGCCAAGATGGGTGATCACTTGAGCCCAGGAGTTCAAGACCAGCCTGGGCATCATGGTGAAACCCTGTCTCTAGAAAAAAATACAAAAATGAGCTAGACGTAATGGTGCATGCCTATAGTCCCAGCTCCTCAGGAGGCTGAGGTGGGAGGATTGCTTGAGCCCAGGAGGCAGAGGTTGCAGTGAGCTGAGATTATGCCACTGCACTCCAGCCTAGGAGATAGAGCAAGACCTTGCCTTGAAAAAAAAAAAAAATTATTTCAATGATCATGAGGTCCAAAGGGAGAAAAACAAGAATGTTTTTATCCTGTTGTGGCAGTGTCAGAATACAAACCAGAATCAAGATTTGTAAGTGGTAATCTCAAATGAAATTACCCAAATTTTATTGGTAATTGTTTATTGTTCATTGTTGCTGGTGCTTTCTCGTTCATACCAGGCATTCACACAACTTGATTATGCCTACAACCTGGATGACAGTGAGTAGGAGATGGTATCTATTATGAGACCCATCCAGATTTTAGAGATGTTAAGAAGTTGGGGGAGATAAATAAAACCCCCATCTCCCTGGGACAGAGCACCTGGGGGAAGAGGGGGCTGTGGGTGCAGTGTCAGAAGACTTAAGTGTACCTGCCTGACAGCTCTGAAGAGAGCAGCGGATCTACTAGCACAGCGTTCGAGCTTGCTAAGGGTCAGATGGCCTCCAGGGAGGATGGCCTCCCTGGCCGCTGTGTATCCTGACTGGGAGACACCTCCCAGTAGGGGCCAACAAAAACCTCATACAGGAAAACTCTGGCTGGCATCTGGCATGTGCCCCTCTGGGATGAAGTTTCCAAAGGAATGAACAGGCAGCCCCCACTGGTGACACCCAGGCAAACAGGGTCTGGAGTAGACCTCCAGCAAAATCCAGCAGACCTGCAGCAGAGAGGCCTGACTGTTAGAAGGAAAACTAACAAGCAGAAAGGAACAACACATCCACTCAGTGACCCCATCCAAAAGTCACCAACATCAAAGACAAAAGATAGATAAATCCATGAAGATGGGGAGAAACCAGCGCAAAAAGCCTGAAAATTCCAAAAACCAAAATGCCTCTTCTCCTCCAGAGGATCACAACTCCTCGCCAGCAAGAGAAGAAAACTGGGCAGAGAATGAGTTTGATGAATTGACAGACGTAGGCTTCAGAAGGTGGGTAATAACAAACTCCTCCGAGCTAAAGGAGCATGTTCTAACCCAACACAAGGAAGCTAAGAACTTGAAAAAAGGTAAGACGAATTGCTAACTAGAATAGCCAGTTTAGAGAAGAACATAAATGACCTGACGGAGCTGAAAAACACAGCACGAGAACTTCGTGAAGCATACACAAGTATCAATAGCCGAATCGATCCAGCAAAAGAAAGGATATCAGAGATTAAAGATCAACTTAATGAAATGAAGCAAGAAGACAAGATTAGAGTAAGACTCTGTCTCAAAAAAAAAAAAAAAGAGGAAGGTCTTTGGGGCTACTTGATTCAGACCTACCACCCCAGGCCCCGACTTTCTTCAGTACCAATAACCCCAGTTATAGACAAAATTTGTTTGAGACAGTCATTATCCTTCTTCTAAGGGAAGCACTGACAACGTTGAATCTGAAGCCAAATTATTGCCAATCAATTCTAACAATTAATGCACTAAGAACATCTCTATTCTTTTCTTTTGAACTCTGTCACCCAGGCTGGAGCACAGTAATGCAATCTTGGCTCAGTGTAACTTCTGCCTCCTGGGTTCAAGCAATTCTTGTGTCTCAGCTACCTGGATAGCTGGGATTACAGGCATATGCCACCATGCCTGGCTAATTTTTGTATTTTTAATAGAGACAGGGTTTCACCATGTTGGCCAGGCTGATCTCAAACTCCTGACCTCAAGTGATCTGCCCGCCTTGGCCTCCCAAAGTGCAGGAATTACAGGTACTTTGGCCTGTAATTTTGGTGCAAGATTGCGCCATTGCATTCCAGCCTGGGAGACAAAAGCGAAATTCTGTCTCATATAATAATAATAATAATTTTAGAACATAATCCATGCCAAATACCAAAGCACTCCTACTCCCATCTTCCCATTTCCTGCCTTCCCAGTCTCACCCTTCTCACTTACTACAGACGCTTTTTTAAAGTTTCTTGCCTATGCTTCCAAAATTTCTTTACTCAAATACAAACAAATATTTTCTCCTTTCTTATACAGTAAGTACCTACTTTTTCGACAGTGAATTTTCAGCCGTCTTGGACTGAGAGACCCTTAGAGCTACCTGTCCTGAAGCAGAATTCTTGCATCACTTACAGATCAGTATGAGGCTCCCTCCATTACACAAATCTTCTGCTTGCCACAGGCAAACAAAGAACAATTACATGACATGAGAATAACTTAGCAATATACGTTGGACACCTTTCCATATCAATACACAAAGCACTTCCTTATTCTTTTTTTTTTTTTTTTTAACATCTAACATGCTATTTTATGGACGTATTATATTCAACTAGTCCCTATTGATGGACACTTAGGATTTTTCCCCCAATCTTTTGCTGTTATGAATAACCTTGTATATTTGGTATGTATGCAGGCATATGTGTGTGCGTGTGTGTGTGTGTGTGTGTGTGTGTGTATTATATAAAATTATATGTAAGTCCTAAAGGGTAAATGTATTTTTTAATTCCAATAGATACTGCCAAATTGTCTTGCACTCCAATAAAAAGATAGCCTCCCCCAGTGTTTGCAAATGCAGACACATACTCTGGAATTGTGTTTTTTACATGTTCTTGGGCAGTTTTGGCAGAAAACTGTTTAAACTCTACAAATTGAAATACAGGAAACGGCAAGATTTCACCATATACCAGATGGTCTTTTTAGAAAACTGAGTCAGCAGGATCCAAGTTATTGAGGTCTTGATGTATAACCTCGAGACTTTTACCAGAAGATTCTTTCCCCAAGATTTTTGCATTCCTTTTCTTGGTTTTTAGGGAATAGAACGCCTTTCTTGAATCCATGAAAAGCACAGAGGTCCCAGATCTACAGTATAGTGAAGATCTCAGGCTGCAACTGTGGGGCTTGAAGGAACTGTCTTCCGGGAAAGGATCACTACTCCAACGTTTAACAAAAATGTTATAAGACCTTCCTTGTTGCTTGGGCTCGACAAAGGCTTGCAAATCTGAAGACTGAATAAGCTCTCTCAGAGACTGTACTAAATCCAGTCCCATCTCCATGAGACACTCATCTTTCTTGGCCATCTGAATCACTCCTTCCCCTGAGTTTAAGAAACTTCATGCGACCCATTTAACTCACACCCTTTCTTGGTCTTTCTGAGTTTTCTGCAATTTTTTACTATTTACTTCTCCAACAGTCATTTCTCCTACATGGATGAATAAGCCTGGGTAAGATAATTCTACCATCAAAGATGATTTATGTTCATTCCGCAAATAAAACGATTAAAACACGAATCTCAGCTAGGCGTTGTGGCTCACACCTATAATTCCAGCACTTTGTGAGGCCAAGGCAGGCAGATCACTTGAGGTCAGGAGTTCAAGACCAGCCTGGCCAACATGGTAAAACCCTGTCTCCAAGAAAAATACAAAAATTAGCTGGGCGTGGTGGTGGGCGCCTGTAGTCCTAGCTACTCAGGAGGCTGAGGAGGAGAATTGCTTGAACCAAGGAGGAGAAGATTACAGTGAGCTGAGATCGCGCCACTGCACTGCAGCCTGGTAGATTTTGGCTGGGCACAGTGGCTCACACCTGTAATACTAGCACTTTGGGAGGCCAAGGCAGGCAGATCACTTGAGGTCAGGAGTTCGAGACCAGCCTGGCCAACAGGGTGAAACCTCGTCTCTACTAAAAATACAAAAATTAGCCAGGCGTGGTGAATTAGCTGGGCGTGGTGGTGGGCGCCTGTAATCCCAGCTACTTGGGAGGCTGAGGCAGGAGAATTGCTTGAACCTGGGAGGTGGAGGTTGCAGTGAGCCAACATCATGCCAGTACACTCCAGCCTGGGCAACAGACGGAAACTTTCTCTCAAAAAAAAAAAGAAGTAGACTGTAGGTAAACACAAAATGCATTTATTAATTTATGCAAAAATATTTACTGAGTTCCTGCTAAGTGCTGGGGGCTGGAGATTCAGCAGCAAATCAAGGGTGGACATACCCCCCACCTCTCAGAGCTTATAGTCTGGAGGAAATACGGTTGAATAAAACAACTGTAGTAATGCACAATAAGTACTCTGAAAGGGGAAGCACTTAGTAGCAACCATCAACCTAATATGAATACGGAAACCTTCCAGGAGAAAAAGGCATCTAAGCTAAGATCTAAATTAGCCCAGTAAAGGAATCGATGATTAGGAGAAGGAATTAAAGCAATGAAATCAGAGTGAATAGTATGTGAGAAGGCCTGAAATCAGCAAAGAAAATAGTGTATTAAAGCAATAAAGAAATACTCAGGCCAGTGCAATGGCTCTCGCCTTCAATCCTAGCACTTTGGGAGGCCAAGGCAGGAGGATCATTTGAGCCAAGGAGTTTGAGACTAGCCTGGACAACATAATAAGACTCCATCTCTAAAAAGTAAAAATTAAAAAATTAGTCAGGAGTGGTGGTGAACATCTGTAGTCCCAGCTACTCAGGAGGCTGAGGCGGGAGGATCATGTGAGCCTGTGATTGCACCACTGCATTCCAGTCTAGGTGACAGAGAAAGACCCTGTCTTAACAGAAAAGAACGACAGACAGACAGAGAAGAATGAGGAAAGAAAGAAAGAAGGAAGGAAGGAAGAAAAGAAGGAAGGAAGGAAGGAAGGAAGGAAGGAAGGAAGGAAGGAAGGAAGGAAGGAAGGAAGGAAGGAAGAAAGAAAGAAAGAAAGAAAGAAAGAAAGAAAGAAAGAAAGAAAGAAAGAAAGAAAGAAAGAAAGAAAGAAAGAGGAAGGAAGGAAAGAAAGGAAGGAAGGAAAGAAAGAGAGAAAAGAAAGAAAGAAAAGGAAAGGAGAGAGAGAGAGAAGGGAGGGAGGGAGGGAAATGCTCAGTCCGGCCAGAACTTAAGAGTGATGGGGGGCCAGGCACGGTGGCTCACATCTGTAATCCCAGCACTTTGGGAGGCTGAGGCAGGCAGATCACCTGAGGTCAGGAGTTAGAGACCAGCCTGGCCAACATGGCAAAACCCTGTTTCTACTAAAAATATAAAAAATTAGCCAGGTGTGGTAGTGGGCTTCTGTAATCCCAGCTACTCGGGAGGCTGGGGCAGGAGAATCGCTTGAACCCGAAAGGTAGAGGTTGCAGTAAGCTGAGACTGTGCCACCGCACTCCAGACTGGGTGACAGAGTGAGACACTGTCTCAAGAAAAAAAAAGAGCAATAGGGGGCAGGTGGTGACGTGACAGATGGTGAAAGAGGAGGCTAGGGAATTAGAAAAGGGCCACTACTTACAAAAGTGGAAAACCAAAGAAGAGTTTTAAGGATGGGAGTGGCATGAACACACAGAAGTTTTTTAAAAACACGTGATGGACGAAAAACAGACCTGCGGTTGCCAAGGGTTATGAGAAGGGGGAGGATACGATTACAAAGGAGTAGCACAAATAAGTTATTTATGGTTATAGAACTGTTCTGCATCCTGACAACATCGCAAGACTTAACAGCTCTAAAAAATGTGTTAGGGCCAGGTGCAGCGGCTCACGCCTGTAATCACAGCACTTTGGGAGGCCGAGGCAGGCGGACCTCTCACAAGGTCAGGAGTTGGAGATCAGCCTGATCAACATGGTGAAACACCATCTCTACTGAAAATACGAAAATTAGCCAAGCGTGGTGGCGCGTGCCTGTAGTCCCAGCTACCCAGGAGGCTGAGGCAGGAGAATCACTTGATCCTGGGAGGTGGAGGTTGCAGTGAGCCGAGATCGTGCCACTGCACTCCATCCTGGGTGACAGAGTGAGACTCTGTCTCAAAAAAAAAAAAAAAGAAAAGAAAAAGAAAAAAAGTGTTAAAACTCATAGAACTGTACATCAAAAAAGTTAATTTTACCGTATTCTAATTTTTTAAGGGGTAGAGGCACATTATTAATCCAGGGTGGAGAACCAATTAAAGAGGAGGAAACCAGTAGGGAGGTTCTGCAGTAATCCTGTGAGTATGATGGTGGCCGGGGCCTGAGTGGTAGCAGTGGGGATGAAAAGAATTGAGCACATCTGGGAGATATTTAGAAATGGTGCTGTGACTGGCTAGATAGAAATAGGGAGAAAGGGTTAAAATTTGCCAATAAGTGATATCACTTATTGGCAAAATATCAATGATTATTGAAAGTGGGTAATTCACTAATAAGTATAAGTGGGATAAGTGGGAATTCACTATCCCATTCTCTCTACTTTTGTGCATATTTTTAAAGTTTCCATAAGTTATCAAACTGACCTCATCTATTAAATTTGGGTGGCAGACACATTGGTGTTTATTACATTGTTCTCTTTAATTCTTTGTAAGTTTGAAATAATTCATAACATTAAAAAAATAAAAGGGAGGGTTGGTGGTGGCGGCTTGGGGAGGTGCTCGCTCTGCGCTCTGTGGGTCTCCCTCTCTCGCACGCTTCCCCGGCTCCCTTCGTTCCCCCGCCCCCTCCCCCGTCACCTGCGTGCCTAGTGTGTGCGAGGGAGGGGGAGGGCGTCGGGGGTCGGGGGAGGCGTTCCGGTCCCGAGAGACCCGCGGAGGGAGGCGGAGATTGTGAGGGACGCCGGAAGCCATGGACGTCGAGAGGCTCCAGGAGGCGCTGAGAGATTTTGAGAAGAGGCGGGGAAAGGAAGTTTGTCCTGTCCTGGATCAGTTTGTCACGTAGCCAAGACTGGAAAAACAATGATTTAGGGGTCCCAATTTAAAGGCTATTTTATTTCCAAACTGGAGAAAGTGATGGATGATTTCAGAACTTCAGCTCCTGAGCCAAGAGGTCCTCCCAACCCTAATGTCCAATATATTGCCTTTGACAAAATGAAGGAAAGAATACTGAAAATTGTCGCTGGATTTAATGGTATCCCTTTTACTGTTCAGCGACTGTGTGAATTGTTAACAGATCCAAGGAGAAACTATACAGGAACAGACAAATTTCTTAGAGGAGTAGAAAAGAATGTGATGGTTATTAGCTGTGTTTATCCTTCTTCAGAGAAAAACAATTCCAATAGTTTAAATCGAATGAATGGTGTTATGTTTCCTGGAAATTCACCAAGCTATACTGAGAGGTCTAATATAAATGGGCCTGGGACACCCAGGCCACTTAATCGATCAAAGATTTCTTTGTCAGCCCCCGTGACAAGAAATGGCTTGCCTGAGAGCACAGACAGCAAAGAGGCAAGTTTGCAGTAAAATGAGGAGAAAAATCACAGTGACTCTTTGACATCTGAATCAGAAGTTTCCTCAGTGAGCCCTTTGAAAAATAAACATCCAGATGAATATGCTGTGGAAGCTGAGGGGCATGAGGTAAAAAGACTCAAGTTTGACAAAGAAGGTGAAGTCGGAGAAACAGCCAGTCAAACGACTTCCAGCGAAATTTCTTCAGTTATGGTAGAAAAAACAGAAGCATCATCATCTCAGGATAAAGACAAAGAAAGCCCTTGTACCCAGCAGCACTGTACAGAAGAGGATGAAGAAGAGGATGAAGAGGAAGAAGAGTCTTTTATGTCATCAAGACAAATGATCCCAGAAAGAAAAAAATCAAGAAAAAGAATCTGATGATGCCTTAACTGTGAACGAAGAGACTTCTGAGGAAAATGATCAAATGGAGGAATCTGATGTGTCTCAAGCTGAGAAAGATTTACTACATTCGGAAGGTAGTGGAAATGAAGGCCTTGAAAGTAGTGGTTCTTCTGACTGCCGTGAAACAGAAGAATTAGTAGGATCCAATTCCAGTAAAACTGGGGAGATTCTTTCAGAATCATCCATGGAAAATGATGACGAAGCCACAGAAGTTACTGATGAACCAATGGAACAAGACTAACTATTTAGAAACATTTAGATGCAGTATTTTACATACAGTTCTGGTTTTAACACTATATAAAACTTTTATGGAATAAAGTGGACCTTTAGTTTTACAAAAGAAGCAGGTTGTAAAATGAAGTACTTTATGGATAATTCCTGAAAGAGTTGTACATGTAAGAACTGTGAACATCAGCTCCTCTGGGTCCTGCTTACCTTACCACTGACTTTTCTTTCTTTCTTTTTCTTTCTTTCTTTCTTTCTTTTTCTTTTCTTTCTTTCTTTCTTTCTTTCTTTCTTTCTTTCTTTCTTTCTTTCTTTTCTTGGTCTGGGCAAATCAGTTGTTTGTGTATAGATTTTTTTTTTAATTTAGGATTAAAGTTTTGAAACTGGAAGGTAATTATAATTTTGAAAACTTTTTTGAGATTATCACATTTAGTTTATACATATGCAAGAAGCTTTTTGTCTCTTTCTGATAGCTCTAGCAGTTTTCATATTTTGGTCATAGTTTCAACATTTTAACATGTGAATTATAGGGTTTCATGCTGGTTTCCAGATTTTAGTGTTTGGCTACATACAATGGAACTTTAAGTCATATGTACGTACATTATATGTATATATATAATTGATCTAAGGGGGGAATGTTATATTTTTCTGTTTCTATAAGAGATGAAAACAGTGGATACTACTTTTTCTATTGGTAATGATTGAGTTCACCTCTTTCAGAAGACATTTTCTTTCTCTTCTGAGTAACTGAAATAAAATCTGGTCCTTATGCTGTAATCCCAGCACTTTGGGAGGCCAAGGCGGGCTGATCATGAGGTCAGGAGATCGAGACCATCCTGGCTAACACAGTGAAACCCCATCTCTATGAAAAATAAAAAAAATTAGCTGGACGTGGTGGCAGACACCTGTAGTCCCAGCTACTCGGGAGGCTGAGGCAGGAGAACGGCGTGAACTCAGGAGGTGGAGCTTGCAGTGAGCCAAGATGGTGCCACTGCACTTCAGCCTGGGCGACAGAGCAAGACTCTGTCTCAAAAAAAAAAAAAAAATCTGGCCCTTGTGAAACCCTGGAAATCTTGAGTCTGTTGAATGGAATGTGTTAAACACATTCCAAGAAAGCTGTTCAAACTCAAATTCTTTTGTATACTTCTGAGGTGCCTGAGAAAAAGACTTCATTATTTATGAGAAAATATGCTTTACCTTGGAAATTGTGTTCAAATGTTAGCTATTTTGTTTTTGTTTGTTTGTTTGTTTTTTGTTTTTTGTTTTTGTTTTTTTTTTGAGACGGAGTCTCGCTCTGTCGTCCAGGCTGGAGTGTAGTGGCCGGATCTCAGCTCACTGCAAGCTCCGCCTCGCGGGTTCTCACCATTCTCCTGCCTCAGCCTCCCGAGTAGCTGGGACTACAGGCGCCCGCCACCTCGCCCGGCTAGTTTTTTGTATTTTTTAGTAGAGACAGGGTTTCACCGGGTTAGCCAGGATGGTCTCGATCTCCTGACATTGTGATCCGCCCGTCTCGGCCTCCCAAAGTGCTGGGATTACAGGCTTGAGCCACCGCGCCCGGCCCAGCTTACTATTTTGTAGAATGAATGTTTATGAAGCTGATATGAGACCCTGTCAGAAGAACCAAGCAGGTTCCTTGATCTTTTGCTTGCTTTCTGAACATCGTGAATATTACACATGTCTTTCTAAATTATTCTAGTGTATGCAAATGTCAATGGTATGAAACACCACTGTACTGGAAGAATTAACATATTACTTTAGTATGTACCTGAACTAAATGACTGAAGCTTTAGGGGTGCATAGAAACCACCATAATTTGTATGACATTTTGAGGTGAATTAAATATTTTTGACCATGCTTCTTTGACAGCCAGTGTTATATTTTTCAGATCAACACAAAGCACAATGATTACTCTAAATTAAATATTTTCAAATTTACATATTTAAAGTCATGGAAGCTGCAACTTCCCTGTCAAAATTACTGGCTGCCAAATTTATACCTGTTTCTTCAGCTGTACCTTTTGATATTTAGAGTTTTAAAATTTCTGTAAAGTAGATTTTGTAGAATGTAATGTGTTCACTGCCTTTGTGAAGTGGTATATCATTGTATAATTTCTGTGTATGAACTGAATGCTTGGGCTTTCAATACAATATTCAAATAAAGCAATAAATATTAATGTTATTTAAAATTTTTAAAAACCTTTACCTCCAAAAAAATTCAAAGGGGAGTGGGACATAGGCATTTAGAATATTGGTAAGAAAGTAGTTAAACTCTTTGGGAGGCCAAGGCAGGTGGATCACGAGGTCAAGAGATCAAGACTATCCTGGCCAACATGGTGAAACACCGTCTCTACTAAAAATACGAAAAATTAGCCGGGCATGGTGGCAAGCTCCTGTAGTCCCAGCTACTCGGGAGGCTGACTCAGGAGAATCACTTGAACCCGGGAGGTGGAGGTTGCAGTGAGCCAAGATTGCGCCACTGCACTCCAGCGTGGTGACAGAGCAAGACTCCCGCTCTTTTTCAAAAAAAAGAAAGAAGGAAGGAAGGGAGGGAAGGAAGGAGGGAGGGAGGGGAGGGGTAGGGAGGAGAGAGAGAGAGAGAAGAAAGAAGGAGAGAGAGAGAGAGAGAAAGAAAGAAAGAAAGGAAAGAAAGAAAGAAAGAAAGAAAGAAAGAAAGAAAGAAAGAAAGAAAGAAAGAAAGAAAAGAAAAGAAAAGAAAAGAAAAGAAAAGAAAAGAAAAGAAAAGAAAAGAAAAGAAAAGAAAAGAAAAGAAAAGAAAAGAAAAAAGAAAAGAAAGAAAGAAAATAGAAAGAAGAGAGAAGTTAAACTTTTGGACTATACATTCTTAGGTGGATAGTGGGGGAAATGAAGATGGTCAAGGGAGGTGGTAAATCTGACAAATGAAGTAAAAGGAAGATCAATGATTCTTAGTCTTTTTTATTTCAAAGAACTTGTATTTGAGAGTGGTTGTGCAAATCAATAAAACTTAGCCGTGCTGTAGTGAGAAGGGGGCTCTTAAGACTCACGGAATTGTGCCACAACCTGCACAGTCACTTTCTCTTTTGCTTGACTATGCATTTGTGCATGCCATGAAAACATTTCATTATTTGATTCAGTCGTGCAGGAAACATTCAATGAAAGCTCACACTAAACACAGTGCTGTGAGAGATACAAAGAATCTGCCTGCTGGGGACAAATGGTTTAGGTCACATCAAATTGCCATGACATGGCTTAAACATATGTGGAGAAAAATCCATAGCCCCAAATGCCTATATTGGTTAAAGAGAAAGATAAAAGTAGAGTGAATTGTATCAACATTTACAGAACTTAGAAAAAGAACTAGATAACAGAGGAATACAAAATAAAGGGAATAATAAGTGTAAGGGCAGGAGGAAATTGAAAAATCAGAAAGCAATTTATTTGATTAATTAATAAGATTAAAAGTTTTGTTTTTCCTTGTTTTGCTTTTTTGTCTGGTTTTCCATCTTTTTAGACAACTCACTAATGTCTTTATTTTTTTCACTAGCATCTTTATTTTTTTTAAAAAATGAACAAATAAAATGGTGGTTGATGCAGGTGTGAAAAGGAAATAGACTTCTAAGCAGGAAATTATGTAGAAGGTGAAATCTTTCACAATCTTACTCATATGTCTGATATGCTCCTTGTAATAAAACTTACAACTGTCTTCTTCTATATTTTATGACCATTAAAACAACCTTGTCAGATTATTTATGCAAAGTGCCATTTGTGACATATAAGCTTTAAAGTTTTAATGTTTATTCCTATGGACATATTCTTTCAAGTATAGCATGCCATTGGTTTCCTTGGATAAAATTTTCATATTGGCAGCTCTCTTCTTTTATTTTATTTATTTATTTATTTATTTTTGAGATGGAGTTTCGCTCTTGTTGCCCAGGCTGGAGTGCAGTGGAACGATCTCGGTTCACTGCAACCTCCATCTCCCAGGTTCCAGTGAGTCTCCTGCCTTAGCCTCCCAAGTAGCTGGAATTACAGGTGCCCACCACCATGCCTGGCTAATATTTATTTATTTATTTATTTATTTATTTTTAGTAGAGACGAGGTTTCATCATGTTGGCCAGGATCGTCGTGAAATCCTGACCTCAGGTGATCTACTCATCTCGGCCTCCCAAAGTGCTAGGATTATAGGTGTGAGCCACTGGGCCCGGTCTGGCAACTCTCTTCTATATCTAAAATTATTTTGTATGAAATAGAAAATAATAGAAATAGAAATAGAAAAGTCTGAATTATTTTGTATGAAATAGAAACCTCAATAATTGCTCATCTTTTCTTCTCCCTTTAAGACCTAAAGAAAAAAATCAATACACAGAAAACTCTAGTAGATTTATTCCTCTAAAGTAATACCTGAGAAAGATTTGTTTCCATCAAAATATGTATTAAGAAATTTGATGTAATCCCAGCACTTTGGGAGGCCGAGACGGGTGGATCACGAGGTCAGGAGATCGAGACCATCCCAACATGGGCTAACACGGTGAAACCCCGTCTCCACTAAAAAATACAAAAAACTAGCCGGGCGAGGTGGCGGGCGCCTGTGGTCCCAGCTACTCGGGAGGCTGAGGCAGGAGAATGGCGTCAACCCGGGAGGCGGAGCTTGCAGTGAGCTGAGATCCGGCCACTGCACTCCAGCCTGGGCGACAGAGCGAGACTCCGTCTCAAAAAAAAAAAAAAAAAAAAAGAAAGAAATTTGAAAACATAAAAGAATGGTTTTTAAAAATAGGCACAGGCCAGGCACGATGGCTCACGCCTGTAATCTTAACACTTTGGGAGGCTGCGGCAGGTGGATCAACATAGTGAAACCCCGACTCTACTAAAAATACAAAAATTATCTGGGCGGGGTGGCGCATGCCTGTAATCCCAGCTATTTGGGAGGTTGAGGAAGGAGAATCGCTTGAACCCAGGAGGTGGAGGTTGCGGTGAGCCAAGATGGCACCACTGCACTCCAGCCTGCACAAAAGGGGGTGAGACTCCATTTAAAAAAAAAAAAAGGCACACAAGCAAAACCTGTTTGATAAAAAATTGATAATGCAGATAAATCAATAACAGAATAAAAAGCATCAGGGACGTTATCAAGAAAAATTTTATAAAGTACCTGGCTCCATTGAGATTATGGGAAAACTTTTTTTAAAACTTCAAAATCAGGCCAGGCACCATGACTCTTACCTACAATCCTCACACTTTGGGAGGCCAAGGCAGGCATATCACTTGAGGCCAGGAGTTCAAGACCAGCCTGGCTAACACAGTGAAATCCTCACCCCTACTGAAAATACAAAAATTAGCCAGACATGATGGCAGGTGCCTATAATCCCAGCTACTTGGGAGGCTGAGGCATGAGAATCGCTAGAATCCAGGAGGCGGAGGTTGCAGTGAGCCAAAATCATGCCACTTCACTCAAGCCTGGGTGACAGAGTGAGACCCTATCTCAAAAACAAAAACAACCCAAGACAAAAACAAAAAAACTTCAAAATTATATAATTATCACATTATTAAATATATATTGTTTGACACACAAAAAATGGCAGGCTACAACATTCAGTTTTATATATTGTATAAACAATATTATGACGATCAATAACCTTTTCACCCTTATCTCCCTTATCTCTTATCGTCTTAGTAATATTACATTCTTTTACAATTTGTAAGCATCAAATAAACAGAATTTTATATTCTGCTTTTATCACATAACACCGCTACAACCCTTCCAAGTTATTACGCTTCTAGTTATAGGTTTCAAAGGCTATATTACGTTTCATCAAGAAGATGCTTAATACAATGTTGCATGTAGAAACTATTTTTAAAAGATGCATATTAATGAACTGGGCACGTCTCAATTGTTAAAATGAAATTGCTCCCAATTCATACTTAAATATAAATAATAGTCATAAATCATTTACTCAACAAATATTTATTGGATATCTATTATTTGCCTACCACTGTGCTAAATCTAGAAGAGACATTGGTGAACAAAACAAACGTGGTCCCTCTTCTTGAGGAGGTAGACAGTAAACAAGTGACTCTTACGGACAAAAGTTTAGAATGTCAGGGGAGCTTAGAGTGGAAACACTGCCCTCACCTGGCAGTTGGAGGGGAAATGGGTCCAGAGAAGGATTTCCAGAAAAAGTAACATTTGAATTAGGATCTGAAGAATGCAAATGATGTGAAGAGTTAATTTGGTGAAGAAGGGTGGGAATAATTTTCTAGACAGAAGTAAGAAGGAGTATGTCAAGTTTAAAAGACTGACAGCACAGAGCTGGAGGGATAGAGGCAGGAGATGAGGTTGGAACGATGCTCAGGTGTCCGACTGTACATTGTTCGGTAAGCCACTTTAAGGATTCCTGGCTTTACCCTAAGAGTAATGAGAAGCCAGCCAGACATCGTAGCTCATGCCTGTAATCCTAGCACTTTGGGAGGCCGAGGCAGGCAGATCATCTGAGGTCAGGAGCTTGAGACCAGCCTGGTCAACATAGTGAAACCCCATCTCTACTAAAAATAAAAAAATTAGTCAGGCTGCGCTTATAGTCCCAGCTACTTGGGAGGCTGAGGAATGAGAATCGCTTGAACCTGGGAGGTAGAGGTTGCAGGGAGTCGAAATCATGCCACTGCACTCCAGCCTGGGCAACAGAAGGAGACTCTGTCTCAAAAGAAAGGGCTGGGCACGGTGGCTCACACCTGTAATCCCAGCATTTTGGGAGGCCGAGGTGGGCAGATCATGAGGTCAGGAGATGGAGACCATCCTGGCTAACACGGTGAAACCCCGTCTCTACTAAAATTACAAAAAATTAGCCAGGCATGGTGGCACACCCCTATAGTCCCAGCTACTTGGGAGGCTGAGGCAGGAGAATCACTTGAACCCAGGAAGCGGAGGTTGCAGTGAGCTGAGATCGTCCCACTGCACTCCAGCCTGGCAACAGAGCAAGACTCCATCTCAAAAAAAAAAAAAAAAAAAAAAAGGTAATGGGAAGCCATTGGAGGATGTTAAGCAGGAAGACACGGCATCAGACGAACATTTTTTAAAGTTCTTTCTAGCTGAAGCAGGCTAGAGCAGTCATGGAAAAGACCTTTCAGGATATGGTTTCAGCAGCCCAAATGAGAACAGATGGTGATGTAGACTAAGGTGGTGACAATGGAGAAGTAGGCAGAGTTTAGAGAGATTTAGAATTAAGCCGGCAGATTTGAGAAAGATTTAGAAGTAAGCCGAGCGGCCTGGCGATTGATGGCAATTCGTGTCTATTATTTTAATTGCTCTTCTTCCATCTCAATCCAATGGATAAGAACCAGAATGGGCCCAGTCACTGGTGGGAGCTGTTTCTGAGATACTGCTTCTCACCCCGGATTAAAAACCATAGCTTAGCCAAACACTGAAAGGGAGAAAGGATCCAAATGTGGAGAGAGAACCTGGATATATGCCAAAGCTTAAGCAGCCGGAAGCAGAAATCTCTACCAAGGCCTGGGATCAAGAATTCTGATATAAGAAGATCAAATCAATCAAGTTCAGATTAAAAACAAAGGGCATAGTAGGAAGATTGATGTTTGTGCTCCTCATGAGCTGAAAGAGCTAACATTTATTGAGCCAGGAACTGTACCAAAACCTTTATATACATAATCTCATTGATTCCTCACAACAAATACTGTTACCTTTATTTTATCAATGAGGAAGCAGAGGATGGGGGACATATTCAGAGTCATATGAGTGAGGCTCAAATCCAGGAGTATTTGATTCTAAATGCTAGTGCTTCTAATTAAAACCTAGACTCTGTCTCTCTCTCTCTCTCTCTCTCTCTCTCTCTTTTTTTTTTTTTTTTTTTTTTAGCAACAGGGTCTCGCTGTCATCCAGACTGGAGTGCAGTGGTGCAGTCATAGCTCACTGCAGCCTTCAGCTCCTGAACTCAAGCAGTCCTCCCACCTCAGCCTCCCAAGTAGCTGGGACTACAGGTGTATGCCACCATGCCTGGCTAGTTTTCTCGTTTTTCTTTTTGAGACAGATTCTCGCTCTGCTGCCCAGGCTTGAAGGCAGTGGCGGGATCTTGGCTCACTGCACCCTCCACCTCCTGGGTTCAAGTGATCCTTCCACCTCAGCCTCCTGAGTAGCTGGAATGACCGGCATGCACAACTACTCCCAGGTAATTTTTGTATTTTTAGTAGAGACAGTGTTTTACCATGTTGGCCAGTCTGGTCTTAAACTCCTGACCTCAAATGATCCACCTTCCTCGGCCTCCCAGAGTGCTGGGATTACAGGCGTGAGCCACCGCACCCAGCCCTGGCTAGTTTTTCTGTTTTTTTGTTTTGTAGAGATGGGGTCTTGCTATGTTACCCAGGCTGTTCTCAAACTTCTGGGCTCAAGCGATCCTCCCACCTTGACCTCCCAAAGTGCTGGGATTACAGGCATAAGCGACCACACCCGACCCAAAATCTAGACTCTTAATCATTGTGCAAACTGGTCTCCCAAATTATTAGGCCTCTTGGAAGACAAGAGAGTTTTCATTACTCTGGTAAGAATAACCATTCTGGAATAATCTGCCTGGTATTTGTGATAGCATTTATTTTATAAAACACATTTGATAACAAGAAAAACTATTTCTGTTAAACACAGGCGAGCAAAAGTCATACGTAAAAACATAGCTAGACAGAACACCTAGGGCTTTCACAAGTATCTACTTTAATTAATGTCAGTAAACAACATAACCCAATGCAGTGACGCACTTGCAAGAATTACATCTCAATCCAACTAGATCATAGTTTCCCAGTCAACACAACTTAAGATTCTCTGAAAACAAAACAGTATATATATTATGAAAAACAAGAAAACACAGTTGGGCTCAGTGGCTCATGCCTGTAATCCCAGCACTTTGGGAGGCTAAGGTGGGCAGATTGCTTGAGCCCAGGAGTTTGAGACCAGTCTGAGCAGGGAAATCCAGTCTCTACAAGATACAAAAAAATTAGCTGGGTGTGGTGGTGCATGGTCTATAGTCTCAGCTCCTCCAGAGAGTCTGAGATGGGAGGATCACTTGACCCTGGGAAGGTCGAGACTGCAGTGAGCCACGATTGCATCACCGTACTCCAGCCTGGGTGACAGAGTGAGATCCTGTCTCAAAAAAAAGAAAAATCAAAATAAGAAAACCCTTTTCATAGCGATGAAGCAATCAGCTAACTGCTAAAGAATCTTCACAGGCATGGCCGGGTACAGTGGATCACGCCTGTAATCCCAGCACATTGGGAGGCCACGGCAGGACGATTGCTTGAGGTCAGGAGTTTGAAACCAGCCTGGTCAATCTAGCAAGACTTCCTCTCTACAGAAACAAAAAAAAAATTAGCCAGGCACCCTCGTGCTCAGTGCCTGTAGTCCCAGCACTTTCAAAGGCTGAAGCGGGAGGATCCTTTGAGCCCTGGAAGGTCGAGGCTGCAGTGAGTTGTGATTGCGCCACTGCACGCCAGCCTGGGTGAAAGAGCAAGACCCTGTCTCAAAAAAAAAAGAATCTTCACAAGCATCCCTTCCTTCCAAGGCTCATCCCTTGTCTTATCTGAAGATTTGCTCCCCAGAACTATGAGAACCCTCTACATCTCTCTTTCTCAGCCCAGCCAGGATGCGGGACTCTCTGGGCTGGAGTCCTACATCCTAGGCCTCAGCTACAAGGTGAGTCCAGTCTAAGGGCCAGCTCCTCTCATTGTCTATTTCATTTATTTATTAAAAGTGTAGACATAAAGTGTCTACTTCGTCCTCTCTTGCTTAAAGTGGGTATGTCTGGAAGAGTCTACATCCACAGAGGGGATTTTCATCTTAGAGTTATGAGGTCTCTTTGAGAGACTCTGCATTCCATCGAATAGGCACGGCTCAGATCTCTCCGGACAATCTGTACTTACCTTGCGAATTAAAAGATTCCACAGGGTTGAGATGCTGAAAAGATGAGAAAGTTCCAGAAGTTCTGATATACTTAGGAGTCCCTGCAGTTTGGCTGAGGACAGTGGTAACCCTCAAAGGCTAGAAATGGCTCTCAAATCTGAGCTCTCTGCAGAAAAACAAGCCCAGGAAAAAGACTGCTTTGGTATTTCTGAGAATGAAACTAGAAGGTTGCCGCCTTTTTTAAGTTTCCATTTCTCAGAATGTTCCTACTCACTTTAGGCCTGCCTTTCTAGCTTCAAGGGGGAAAAAAAAAGTGCTATTTCCTGCTTATCAGTAGAGTAAGTGGGTCAAAGACTAGTTCTGGCTAAAGACTAAAGAAACTTTATCAGAAGAAATGCTTCAAACACTCTGGAGAACAATGCTACAAAAAAGTTTTTTTTGGATACACACCAAACTGTTATTAAGGATTACTCTCTCAGGAGTGGAACTGGAGAGGAAGAAGATGGAAAGGGAGGAGAGAATTGTTACCTCGTACAGTGGGCCTGAGTTACTCAAGAAATATTTTTCTGTTGGCAAGGAAAAGGGAAAAAACAAAATGAAAAGAAACAGTGAAAGAGCCAGAAAGGAAATTAAACGGTGCATCTCACTGACTTTCTCTTAATTTTTATAGTAGCCTACATCATCCTAACAGTTGTCACTGCAGCCGAGATGAAATTCCTGCTGGATTCACTGTTATTAATTTAGCTGCCAATACTGTTGCTATCGTTCTAATCAAGTTCCTGCTAATTTTTGACCTGCTGTCTCCCTCAACAGCCCACAGGAGTCACAATTCCCTTGAGCTCTTGTTGGTTTCTTGTTCCATTTCTTTTGGGTGTCTATCTTTATACATTGAAAAAATTATTACAGTGTGGATTTAGCAATCATTTTTAGCTATAAGAAAAGGTGCTGTGCACTAGAGGTAATTGAATTAGAGATGTCATTCATTAATCAGATAATTAGTTCCCAATCTTGGCTGCTTGTCCAAATCCTTTGGCATGCTTTTTAAAAATTCAGATGCTAAGGTCCTTCCCCAGACATTCTGAATTAGACTATCAAGTAGCGGTGCAATATCATCAGGAGGTAGAGAAATATCACGTATACACAACACACATACATAGGCATAAACAAAGAGACAGACACAAATAGATCTTAAAATTTTCATTTAAAATCTTAGCCATGAATTAGGTATACATAAACACAAAATTTAATACTTTTGGTAAAAGTTGATTCTCATTTTTGCCTATTAATATTTTCTTTCGATCTCATCTTTCCATAGACATTTGTTTAGGATGACAGCTTTCTTTAAAAACAAAATCCTTTTAGATATAAAAGTTCAAATCTTCAAAGCTGTACCTATCTTAATTATGACTCAAAACCAGTAAGTTTTTATAGCTTAAAATCAATAAGGCTTTTATCACTTAAGGACGGATGCAAGAGGCATCTCCAAGGAGGATGCAAGCCATGCAGCCCTTTTGGCGGGCGCGGTGGCTCACGTCTGTAATCACAGTATTTTGGAAGGCTGCAGTGGGCAGATCACTTGAGGTCAGGAGTTCGAGACCAGCCTGGCTAATATGGTGAAACCCCGTCTCTACAAAAAATACAAAAATTAGCCAGGTGTGGTGGCGCGTGTCTGAAATTCCAGATACTCGGGAGACTGAGGCAGGAGAATCACTTGAGCCTGTTGAGGTGGAGGTTATAGTGACTGAGATCACACCACTGCACTCCAGCGTGGGCGACAGAGTGAAACCGTGTCTCAAAAAAAAAAAGACAATGAAAGTTCAGATGACAAATGCCTCTTATGGACTGGGACCTTTTATTAAGACAAACTTATCTGAGAGCTGGCACAGTCGGATGAAAATGCTGCTTATCTTAGAACTTGGGTTCCAGGCTGGCCCCCTGATGCAAACTAGCAACACTTGCGCCCCCTGGCGGCGAAGACCAGAGAGACTATTTTAAAACCAGGCTCTCGGGACATAAAACGAAAGAAGAATCTCATCTTATGATTTTCTTCCTTGTGACAAACAACACAAACGACATCGACAATGCACACAAGGACTTTTTATTATTCCTGGGAGGCTGTGGCTCATACCCAGACCAAATTTATAAAAGTGACAATTCAAAGAACTCATTCTTACAAATGTTTTTCTCCTGCCGATCTGAATTTGGAAAGGAAAAGACAAGTAAAATGTTTAACGTTCTCCTCTCCACAGGGCACTTCAGGTAGATATGTGGGGGAGCTGACTTTGGTAAGAATTTTTACCTTTTGCAGGTTCTGTCAGCTCTTCCGGGATCCCACCCACAGGCTCTGAAGTGAGTGGCGCATCCCAGCCTTCTAGGGTCCCATTTTCACTACCAGAAACTATAGGGGAGGTAAAACTTCACCTCTGTTCTCTTAGGGATTTTGGCTAGGCCTTAGGATTAAATTGGCCTATGACAGATTAACAAGAGAAAAACATACAGATTTTTACATATAGGAGCCCCTATAGAAAATTGAAGAAGTGCCGAAACCTAAATGCTTATGTAGTAGGATGAGCAAAGAGTGCAATTGTAGAAAAGTAATTACATTAAATTATGTGTGGAGGCAAAGGAGGATAAGGGTTATTTTAGCAAGGTCTGTTTGTAGAGGATTATCCTGGTTATGACCCCTGTCAAAGAATGCTTTTTCTTCTCCTGGTACAGGGACGGCATCTTTCACATGGGACTTTTATCTCCTGTTTTCAGGAAGAAAAAAAGATTAAGATTCCCTTTTTGCATCTTCTATTTTCTTTTTATTATTATTATTATTTCAACAGTTTTGGGGGAACAGGTGGTGTTTGGTTACATGGATAATTCTTCATAGTAATTGCTGAGATTTTGGTGCACCCATCACCCGAGCAGTGTACACTGCACCCAATGTGTAGCCTTTTATCCCTCACCCTTCTCCCACCCTTCCCCCGAGTCCTCAAAGTCCGTTATATTATTTTTATGCCTTTGTGTCCTCATATGCATCTGCTACTTTCAAGTGCCTTTAGCTCAAAATAATCCTTATGCCAAAATGGCATATTTGGGGACAACCGATTCTGCCACCCTTCGGTACCTTTAGCCAAACAGAGGTTTGCTTTACAGACCTCCTGATTTCTGTGCCTGGCAACTGCACAAGGAGGGCACACCCACGTACCATCTTCCCACAATGACCCGTGGGGAAGCAAGGAAAGAAGGTTGCTTCTGTCCTAATTGTGTTGCTCTGTTGCGCAGTTCCCTAAAATGTCTGCCCCCACCCCACCCCACCCTACCCCATATTTTATGGAGTTAGGTGAAGAGCTTTCTCCTCCTTTACTTGCCCATCATCTTCTTCCCTATAGGCACGAGTTCCGGCTGCTCATGAAACCAGTTGGAACGTAAGGGGCACTACTGCACTGATAATCTTGGCTCCTTACTCAAAGGCACTGAGAACCACCTTTCCCTAGGCTGCAATGTGGGAAATGCCTCACATACTATATGGGACACTGCAGAGAAGAAAGGGGTCACTGGAACAATCAACCCAAACAGGATATAAAATGGAATGTATGCCATGATTACAACTCTGCTAAAATATATCTGCCACTAGACTAGCCCAGGAAATGAACAAGCAAAAGTGAAAGCAGTTGCATGATTCAGCGGTAATAATAGGGATTGAATTTTCTTTTGTGGTTCTCTATTTTCTAATCTTTCTATAATGTAATTATATAGAACTTGTAATGACAGATACATCTTTTATGTTTCTTAGTATACAAAATGCTATCCTCTGAACGTTTTCCTATTATGTAAGTCATTTATGTAATCATATTGATTTTGTAGAAAAATTTAGAGGCTAAGAATGCCATCAGTATTCTAAGTGTATTTTGATCCAAGTCTCAACGTAAAATCAAATGAATTACTGTCAACACAGAAGGAGACTTATGCCTTTAACTTTGATGTACAAACAGAAGAACATAGAAGCTAACATGGACTTTGGAGTCGGACAGACACGGGTTCAGATCTCAGACTCAGAACTTGCTAGTGCTGTGATCTTGGGTAAGGTATTTATGATTTATTTGTTTATTTATTTACTTATTTATTTATTTTTAGAGCTAGAGTCTTGTAGTGTTCTCCAGGTTAGAGTGCAGTAGTATGATCATAGCTCACTGTAACCTTGAACTCTTGGACTTAGACAATCCTTCCACCTCAGTCTCCCAAGTAGCTGGACTACAGGAGCGTGCCACCACACCCTGCTAATTTAAACAAAATTTTTATAGAGATAGGGTCTCTCTATATTGCCCAGGCTGGTCTCAAACTCCTGGCCTCAACCAATCCTCCAGCTTTGGCCTCCTAAGGTGCTGGGATCACAGGTGTGAGCCATCGAAACTGGCCCTAAGTATTTATCTTTTAAGTCAGAGTCTTCTCAGCTGTAAATTGGAACTATTAAGATCTAAAATTTATTGAGAGCTTTCCACATACTATGCTTTATTTAAATGTCTTATTTATTTGTTTGTTTGTTTATTTTTTGAGACGGAGTCTCACTCTGTCATCCAGGCTGGAATGCAGTAGCATGATCTTGGCTCACTGCAACCTCTGCCTCCCGGGCTCAAGTGATTCTTCTGCCTCAGCCTCCCAAGTAGCTGGGATTACAGGTGTGTGCCACCACACCCAGCTAATTGTTTTGTATTTTTAGTAGACTCAGAGTTTCACCATGATGGCCAGGCTGGTCTTGAACTCTCGACCTCAAGTCATCTTCTCGCCTCAGCCTCTCAAAGTGCTGGAATTTCAGGCATGAGCCACCGTGCCCAGCCAATGTCATATTTATTTATTATTTTTACTTTTTCAGACAGTATCATGCTCTGTCCCCCAGGCTACAGTGTAGCGGCTTTCTGTAAACCTCAACCTCCTGGTTGATCAAGTGGTCCTCCCAACTCCCACCTCAGCCCCCAAAGTAGCTGAGACTACTGGCACGCATCACCATGCCTGACAAATTTTGGGGAGTTGTTCATTTGTTTGTTTTGTGGAGATGGGGTTTCACCATGTTACCCAGGCTAGTCTCAAACTCTTGGGCTGAAGTGATCCACCTGCCTCGGCTTCGCAAAATGCTGGGATTACAGGTGTCAGCCACCATGGTCAGCCTAAATGTAGTATTAGCTTTCAATCTTCATCTTTACCTTAAGACATAGGTATGAATTTTATCTCTGTTTTATAGATTAGAAAACTGAATCTTAAACAGGTAAAGTAACTTGCTCAAGGTCATCCAGCCAATTAAGAATAGAATTGGAATTCCAGGCCAGAGTTGACCTGACCCCTGGACTCAAGCTCTTAACACTTACACTGCCTTATCCTACCTTTCTGCTATACATAATTCAAAGACTGGCTGGGGGTTTAAAAGATATATTTGTAAAACAATTTGCACCATGTCTAGCACATACTAAGCACTTAATATATGTTTGTTGTAAATGTATGTGTCAGAGGAGACATCAATGGGACTGTAAAGGTATTTTGATGTATTAGCCTTTGGTTGGTGGGGTTTGTCATATGTGGCTGGCTAGGAAGGAAGCACCTGCTTCCTTCATTGTCTTCCCCTCTACCACACGCCTCTTTCAAGCTGTACAACTGGGCAAAGACAGCCTTCCCTGATTAAAGCAGGGATGAGGGACTTTATCTGCAATTGGTCCAAGAGAACTCTGAAGTAGTAAACAATAACAGGAGAAAATACACAGTGGCTATGTCTTAATTTCTCACTATTCACACCTATGTTAAATTGAGAATGAAAGGAGGAACAAAAGTGAAAACTGATCCCGTTTCTTTCAAAATCATGTTTGCCTTCTGTTAACTGAAGATATTGAATGGGGCAGCTAAGGGCCCTCCTTCCCTTTGTGAATGAGGTAGATTCAGAGAGAAAACACTGTCCCTGAAACTTTCTAAATGCCTATTTCCTTTGATAATCAGCAATATCTGCTCTGACGTTGTACCTATATTTGTCAGGGATTTTAAGGGAAGGAAGGTGGGGACGTCGTAATTCTACATCACCAGGAAATGGCTGCAAGGTTGCAATGGGAGAAGGTAAGATGCAGCAGCCTTGGAGGGGATCTGGCAGTTCCTGTCAGGAGGGCCTGACCTTGGATGGATCAGGAATATGAGCAGAGTCTGATACTGAGCTTTGCAGATCAAGAAATTCCGATTTTTCAAGAATGATCAAGAGGCTCTGTGATGACTGCAGATATTAACTGTAGGAAACAGAATAGGCTAGTCAGCTGTGTGCTTACAATAAAGGCTAACACTTTCCAGAGACGAGAGCTTGACAGAGGACCCTGATGGAAAACATAAGTATTCTTGTTCACTCTGAATATTCCAGCATACACTGGAGAGTATTTTCAGAGTATTTATAACTTCTCAGAGTTTGGATTATGAGAATAAGGATTCTATTTAAATGTCACATTTAACAAGCTTGGCCACTTACTTGATATGTGACTTTGAGAAAGTGAAATTCTCTGTGCTTCAGCTGTATCATTTACGAAGTAGAGATAATGTGTAGCTATTTCATAGAGTTGTTGTGAGAATGTATGCAAAGCATTTAGCAAATTGTAGCTGATTATAGTAAGATTTCAATAAATAGTAGCATGCAGTTATTATAAACTTTGTATTTATTTCAGATTGAAGCTTCTTGAAAATAATTTTATGTTCAGCTTGCCCAAAACCTTGGGGAAACGGAGGCAAGTCAGCTTCATAGAATATCGAGTTGACCTCTGCAGTTTCTCCTCTTTTCTCAAATGAGTTTCTCCATGTCAGAGTTTCTCCTTTTAAAAAGTCCTGTTTAGGCTGGGCGCAGTGGCTCACGCCTGTAATCCCAGCACTTTGGGAGGCTGACGCAAGAGGATTGCTTGAGCTCAGAAGTTTGAGACCAGCCTGGGCAAGATGGCAAAATCCTGTCTCTACAAAAAGTGCCAAAATTATCCAGGCGTGGTGGCGCACACCTGTAGTCCCAGCTACTCAGAAGCTGAGGTGGGAGGATCGCCTGATCCTGGGAAGTGGAGGCTGCAGTGAGCTGTGGTTGCGCTACTGCACCCCAATGTGAGCAAAAAGAATGAGACCCTGTCTCAAAAAATTTTTTTAATTAAAAAAATATTAAAAGGTTCTGGTCATGGTCAGAGGCATCTTTTCTTTTCTCTTTGTACCCTATGTCAGTTTTAAGTGACCACAGATTTTTTTTTAATACAGTGTCGAAGTTATATAATTCATGTTTCCACCCATAGTTCTCCAAGTTAAGTGCTTCCTCTGCAGCTCTGGGTTAGGGTGGTGAGCCTTAGTTTCACTCTCTGTGCTCCCTTGCAGCCCTTTTAGAGTCGCCTGTTTCCAAGATATCATTGCCTTTTTTGTCATCAGAACCTGACGTCAGCATTTTGTTCTCTTAGTTAATGCAGCAAAATGTATACGTTATCAGATGCAGTGACTGGGGTTTTCTATTCACTTCGCATCAGAACTAATCTGAATAAGGTGATTCTTTCATCCAGGTCGCCTTTTCATCCAGTAAACCCATCTCCAGGGATTTATAACTATACCAGAAAAAGAAAAGGTTGTATGCCTGAGTATGTGCCTGGCTTAATTTTAATTGGTGTAAAATTGCTAGTGACACAAATAACAAGGGAATGATCATTGAAATTTCATACGATCTAGCTAGGATATGGTGCCCCCATTAAAAATAATTATATTGAAGACTGCTACAACATAAGAAAATGCCTGCATTAGTCGGCTACAGCTACAAAACAAACAACCTTGAAATCTCAGTCATTAAATAATAAGCTTTTATTTCTCATTCATGCACTTTCAGATCAGCTGGATTTTGGTGGAGCTAGTTAGGACTGGTGGAACTTGGCTCCAGGCCATGAGTTGAGTTGGAGTTGGATTCACATATCTCAGTGGCTGGAGCACCACCCAGGGTACATTCTTTGTATGGAAATAGCAGAAACCTGAGAGAGTAAACCCAATGCTGAAAGTCCAGGTGCAGCCTCAGTGCACATCACAACTACTAACATTCCAAGTCACATGACCAAGGCCATATTATAGGGCTGGAAAATATCTCTACCTCTAACATTAGTAACTACAAAGGGTATAGATATAGACAGGTATGAAATATTGGGAACAATAATGTAGTTTATAGCAATATCTCACACAACAATTAAATGGAAAAAGCACACATATAGGATATAAAGCACTTGATCATAACTATGTGAAAATATTTTTCCATATCAACAAAGAATAGAAATAAATAAGCAAAAATGAAAAAAAAAAGTTACGCCCAGATAATAAGATGATTTAAGAACTTTTTTTTTTTTTTGAGACAGAGTTTCACCCTTTGTTGCCCAGGCTGAAGTGCAGTGGTGCGATCTCAGCTCACCGCAACCTCCGCCTCCCAGGTTCAAGCAATCTCCTGCCTCAGCCTCCGGAGTAGCTGGGATTACAGGCATGCGCCACCATGCCCAGCTAATTTTGTATTTTTAGTGAAGACAGGGTTTCTCCATGTTGGTCAGGCTGGTCTTGAACTCCTGACCTCAGGTGATCCACCTGCCTCAGCCTCCCAAAGTGCTAGGATTACCAGCGTGAGCCACTGCACCCAGCCTGATTTAAGAACTTTTGCTTTTCTCCATTTCCATAATAATATTATATTACCCTTTTTAAGAGTAAGTTTTAGAAACTTCTCATAGCTTCTAAAGCTTCTCTTTTATCTTAGTTATTTCATTTAGTTAATTGCTTTATCCATCCATATTAAGACTTTGTAGAAAACATTGAGTATTCTAAGTACAACCCAGTTAGTCAATTATTCTTAGTCCCCACCAGTTCCTAATCTTACATTTGAATCTAACGAACTATCATCATAGATCCTTAATTTGACCTGTTGCCTAAAAACAATTGAGTTGCCTTTATTGTTCCCTTATTCTTCATTATCACAGCATTAAAGATTATTCTCCACACTGACTTCTTTGAAATCTCTAACATTAGAAATTCATACTATTGAATAGAATCATTGTAAATTCTAGTTTTCTAAAAGCTACAAGTACAGTTCAGCAAATATTTACTGAGCACCTGCCGTGTGTGAGGCACTGTACTAGTTGTTCTACTCATCCTCTTACTCTCAAGGAGCTCACAGTCTTAATAGGAAGAGAAATGTGCACACATTTTTTGAGGACAGAAATAAGAAACTAGGAGAAGGGTTCAATGGTTCTCAACCCTTGTAACATATTAGAATCATTTGGACTTTTTTTTAAGAGATAGAGTCTTGCTCTCTAACCCAGGCTGGAGTGTAGTGGAGTAATCATAGCTCACTGTAGCCTCAAACTCCTGGGCTCAAGTGATCCTCCCACCTTGGCCTCTGGAGTAGCTAGGACTAAAAGCATGCACTACCATGCCCAGCTAAGTTTTTAAAAAACATTTTTGTAGAGATGGGGTCTTGTTATGTTGCCCAGGCTGGTCTCCTGGCCTCAAGTGATTCCCCCCCGACCTCAGCTTCTCAAAGTTCTGGTATTACAAGCATGAGCCACTGCACCCTGCCTGGACAACATTTAATAAATACCGATGCCCGAGCCTGTATCCAGACTTGCTAAGGTCAATTAGTCTGATGTCTGGCCTGATCACTGATTTTTTTTTTTTACGTTCCCTAGGAAATTGTAATGAGCATCCAGGGTTGAGAATCACTGAGTTAGTTATTCTACTTTCATCCTGATTGAGTTGTTTCACTAGACTAAGAACTGACAAAGACTCTCAAATTCAATATTTGAAACGATTCTTTACAAATCAATTATGTTATTAAAAATTATGTGATGCATGCATATATTTTAAAAAGTCAAATGGCACTAAGGCTTATGACTAAAATATAACAATTCCCTGTCCCACTCATACTCCTTCATACCCTGTTGACTTTGACTCTTTAAATTATTTTTATAGAATTCATACATCTCCTTACATCAGAATGTCAATGCACTGGCATCTTTTGCAAAACCGATTGCTGAACTTCATTTCCTCCTACCCAAAAATACCTTAAAGCCCCCAAGGAAAGGTCAAGAGGAAGAAACACCAGGTAATTAGAGCAGTGGGAAGCAAGGGAGAGGTTTTTCTTTTCAATCCGTGCCTAGGTGCAGATTAGCCCTTCTAACGGGCCTAAGCAATTCAGAAAGGCAGCTAAGAGAGCTTCTCGAAACCCTGCCTGCTCTTCCACCTCTTGGGAGGCTGAGGGGCTTTATCTAAAATCATAACCAAAATTTCCACGTGTTCTCCTGGATTCAAGCCTCCCTAGAGTCAATCAAGTTATCCTAAACTTTTCTAGAAGTTAAAAAGTTTGGAAATAGGAATATTTCCAAAGCAATGTAAAAATCCTTGCAAAAGCAAGAGTAACTTGAAGAGCACAGAATTGGCTCAGCCATTTGAGGAGCTGACTAGAAAAAGGGAATTTTTATTTTATTTATCATATGTATCATATACATTGGAAAGTTTCACTTAAGGAGATAGTAAAAGTTTAATTGAGGTAGTAGGCATTTGAACAAGGATGTGATTGACAAGTAAGGATTTCAAAGGTGGAGGGGACAGAAAAGGGTTTAAAGACTGAGAAAACGGCACAGGCACAGACCAAGAGTCAGGGATGTGTGTGGGTGGTGTCAGTGGTAAAGTTGCCACTCAGGGTCCCGGTAAACTCTGAGAGTTGGATTTAAAAATTAGCACCAAGTCATAATGGAAGAGATCAGAGATGTGCAAAGGCCTCTTATAGGAAGACTACTTTCCAGGCCAGTGGCAGAGTATAAGGCGTTTCTAGCCTACATGTGTGTATTCACATACGTAGAGAATAAATGTAAGCAAAAAATGTTGGGGGCAGTACAGAGAGGGTTGGTGGTGAACCTGGAAACTTTAGAAACCAAGACAGAGAAAAAAATTCATCTGAAGGCAGAGAATAATGAAAAATTAGTCATCTTTAGCATTCTAAATTTGCTTTAGCTTGTAAACCTGTAAACTAATTTGTCTAGTGCTTGCGATAGAAATATCTTTATTTTAGAAATATTGCAATCTTATATTAAGTTGGTGCAAAAGTAACTGCAGTTTTTGCACTTTTGAACCCACCTAATAGATATTGCAATAGTCTAATATGGCCTGAAGACTTTTAACATTTGAATCAAATTGCTAGCTTCCCTTACTGTAAGGCTATGTTCATATAATTTAGCTTCCTAAATTACTGTTGAGGGCATTGATTAGCAAAAGCATTTGACCCACTTATGACTATGGTCCTCACTATAAATTAACAGAGTAGCATTTTCATTTATGCATTGGTCCTTTGTGAGCTTGATTAGCATAAAGCATCCCCAAGAAACTGATCTAGACTTGGTACAAAAAGGCAATCGAGCTCTGGACCTGGAAAGCTTGAGACCCATAGCCAGTATGAGGTGCCAGTCAACTGGCTACTTTTGAGACCTATCCAGTCAAAGTAACCAGCCTGGAGGGCACCATACTACCACCCAAAAACTATGCCACCTAGGCTGGGGTGCATGAGAAACACTGGGAGATGGAGATACAACAAGGGATGTGGTTGGGAGAGCAAGTCAGGGCATATTAATGAAATCCTTGAAAATTGGTTAGGTTTGAAGGCTGTGGGGACTCACTGAAGATATGTTAGCAAGGTATTACATAAAATCAGTTCCCTATTTAAGGAGAACTTCTCTGTTTAACGCATGATAGCTGGATTGAATGGGAAAGCCGGAGACAGGGGACTAATTTAGTCTGTTGTAATTGCATAGGTAGGAGGTGAAGGAGACTGCGAAAAGGCCAGTGGCATTGAAATAGAGTGGAAGGCTCAGCTCCAAGAGACATTTCTGTGGCTCCAGGCCATACTGATGTACCTTGATTTCCTCACTTGTAATATTAAAAGGGAGTCACTGCCACCTGTCTAGGAGAAAGGACTCTGCTCTTCCAGCCTTCCTCTATTATTTGTAATAATTTTCAGAAGGTTGCCCTCTTTTCATAAAGCAGGTAGAGGTGTTTAATAGCTCTTGAAGCAAAGCAGAGCTTATGAAATTCCTCTGACTGGTCGCATTCTGGACTAAGCCCAAACACGATAGTCCTCTCCAGGCCTGAAAATTGCTGAATACTGTCTAAAACAATGTGGCTTCCGCAAACACCAGTGGCCTGGCTCAACACAACCTCTGATGCTCTGTGGGTCTCAATTAATTCCATTGCTTTTAGCAGTGCAAGCTTATAGCGTCCTCTGTCCTCCCCTCTCCTGCACAGAATTGCTATATCTTTGGGCAGATAGCCACACTGGAACAGGCTGTGACATTTTCCTGCCACATAGTTAGCTATTTGCTCTGTTGTCAGATTAGTCTTTGTCTCACACACTCCAGGCAGAGCCTGGGCACACATTGCTTCCTCATAGGCAGTCTCCCTGAACAATGCTAATGTGTCTGGAGATATGTTGGAGGGAGGATTTTCTTTGATCCTCTTCATTTCTTCTTTCATAACATTTGCTATTTCCAGAGCACAGTGGATCCCACCGGTGATTGTTTTGCGAGGAAACTGAGCAGATGGAGGGGGAAGGCCACTGACATCTGCATGATGGATTTGAAAAGGGTCAAGAAAAAGCCAGAGAACCCCATGGTGAAGGTTTTCACTTCCAGCCCCCTTTGCCTTTGGATGGGTGATGTTCTTAGCCTTCACGTACCAATTGCCAAATTTGCTGCAAAAATTCTCAGTCTCATCCATCACTATGTGTTTAATCTTTAGAAACTCCCCTTGCATGAAAGTTTTCCGGGTCACAGCTTTGCAGGTGGTTTGTTGGCTGTAAGGATGGAAAAAACAAGGCTTGAGGCATAACACCAAAGAGAACATCAGCATTCATTACTCTCTGGAATGGAATCAGAGGCTGATTCTCTTCTGCAGACTGAGTCATTGATTCAGTAGTGTGAATACCACAAAACAGTTCTAATTACAAGTTACCT